>NW_026462469.1:0-73922 GCF_021730395.1 Mercenaria mercenaria
AAAGTACACATTACACGACAACTGCGAATACAAACGTAAAAGGTATGTTTGGGTTAAAAATACATGTACATTAACGGTAGTTTAAGCTCATGAACATGTAAAAGTTTAGGTAATATATAGTACTTAAGATTAGCATTAGATTTCACACAATCAGACTGTGATTTACTTAGATATTATATATATTTGCCAAGTATCCGTAACAGACTTTGAATGATTTTCCTCTCACTGATTTGAGTTTGAAACATCGCTTGGGTTGGTAATAGAATGCTCTTTCTAGTAAGCCACCCAGCTAGATTACAGAATGTCGATGGTACTACTAGTTGTTTTCAGAGTTCCACTTGGATATCCTCCACCATCAAAAGCTGGAAAAGTCGCAATTTGACATGATATGTGTGTGTGTGTGTCGGTGTGCGTGCATGTGTGCGGTTTTTTGGTTTCAGGACGTTGTAGTACGTTCAAAACATGCTTAACATCTTAACATTACTGTTTCATTTTATATAATTTATTAATTTTATATTTTTATCTAATCAAATTTGTCGTTTCAGAGCTAGAGACTGACGATGAGTCAAACATTACCTTATTGCTAGCATGTATCGGTCTTATGGCTGCAGCAATTGTAGTTTTGGTCACAGTTATAATTCGTCGCAAGCGGTAAGGAACTATGTTAGCAGTATATCATTACAAACATGTATATACAAACTCAATTGAATTTTTCTATATTACAATAATTGAGACGAAAATATTGTTTAATTCTTTGAATATTTACAGACTGTCAAAGGTAACAGACAAAATGACGAAGGATAAAACGCTAGCTGACAAGGATAAGCCATATGAAACACTGAGGAAGCCGGAGGTCAGTGTTATTAAAGCAAACACTCCTGAGGGATTCTATCGAGTCATTTCATACGAACAATGTGTAGATGCTGTCAGAGGGGGTACAAACCCAGGCTATGATACCTTAAACAACATCGACAACTACTATACAATTGCAGAACATGACAAGGGGGCACTGAACATAGAAAAAGAGTTGTATGAAGAGGAAGACCACTATGTTACGCTACCTTAAGAAAGAGAAAGTGTGGGATAATGAAATAACTTAGTATCATTGTACTTTGAAATGTTCGAAAAAGTCTTTTAATGTAATTACTACTACCAAATTTAAACAAGTATTGAAAAATACTGAAAACTTTAAATACTCGGTACATGGGCAGAAACACAATTAAATCCTATATACAGTTTTACTTTTATATGAATAAGGGCAAATGATATGAACAGATTGAGAACATAGAGAAAGAGCTCGGATATACGTTCATGAAATATAACATTTATTGTGATACATCATGGTTTTTGAATGAATTTACATTCAAAATGATTTCTTGAATATAGTTTAATATATAGAATGTAGTATACATATTGCAAGTGAAATATTACATTATTCTTTTTTCAATGGATTAGGTAAGTTCTGCACGTTAGGATCGGTTTTTCTACACTGTAAAATTTGATTAAAACACGATTTTTCAAAACTTCAGAATATGCTAGGAAAGTTCAGCAAATGAAAAAGATGGGGTCTTGTGCTTGTTTATTTGCTACACAGAGTTTTTCGAAACGGTAGTCTATGGGAAAATACAACTTTCATATCATTTTCGCGGTGAGAATGTTTTATACAATGTAGGTTTTAATGAAACGTCTCACAGTCGAAACTAAACATATGTTTTTTAAAATGGTAAAATATAAAATGTCCGTGGGCTTAGTTTTTAGATATTTTACTATGATTTAAGTGAACCGTACATTTCAAGCTAATTTTAAGACATTATTTTGAATTATTTAACGTGTCAGATGTTTTAATATCATATTTTAGCTTTAGAAAGATAGTAAAATTACCATTGTAATGAATTTACCCGCGGATTGCCATTACTTCATAAAATGATTTCATTTCCGTATGTCGAATCCAGGCTTTATTCTAATTTTACGAAAAAAGATGTTACGCTATCACTTACGGTTTATCGAAATTGCAGAACTACCTTAAACCGTTTTGTGAATATTGGGATTATATATACGTATTTATACAAAACAGTCATTTCACATTTTCATCATCTTGGTTTCGTGTTTTCGTCATCGTGGTTTAAACTATCATCTTCGTTCTTTCGTATTTCGTCATTGTACTTTCGACATTCGATGAAATCAGAAATAATAAAGATCTCATTTTATTGGTAGCAACAATAAACAGGATTAACACGACTATGTGATTTCTGCTTAATTTAAGGGAATTTTGAATGAGAATCTTGAACCTTTCATAGGGATCGAGGTGATATACAAATTAACGTGCTCAGTCTAGATGGTTCAAATTATTTACTATGATTTTCTGGTTTTCTTGAAAGAAACTACATAGCATTGTAGCAAGCTTCTGTAAAAATCTTGTTACAACATGTATATTGCATGTTATTTATCATGCGTAACAAATCACACTCGAACCTGACGCATTTTTAGAATCCCTAATGCTTCATACAAGCTTGTTCAAACAAATGTACTTTTATTGAGTCAAAAAGTTTACCTGTAATCAATGCCATTTTATGATTTACAGCTGCTTTTGTTTGAATTTTTTATTCTTATAATAGGGAATCCTCTCTTTCATATATCTCTTCTTTTGAAAAAATGTAGATATTTACTATTAAACGGGCAGAGTGATTTAATCATATTTTATTACGTGAAATTGGTTTTAACATTGGATGCATTTGTGTAGCTTATATAAAAATATCTGTCTGTTAACGCTTTAAACATTTTCATGTACATATATACTTATATATCAATGTGTAATTTTTGATTTGGTATCTGAGTCCAGAAATGTTGGCAATAATTCGGAGTAACACAGTGATAAACGTATACAGTATCTCGAAAGCTGGGGGTTCTCCTTGGCCGGGTTGTTACATTCGATGACTTCAAATCACTCACACCTCACCGATGTCAGTTCGAGCCTCATTTGGGGCGTAGAGTTCTCTAGGCAAGAAAGTAATCCAACTGGCTAACAGAAAGACCATGGTTCGACCTAGGTGCCCACTGGGATATTCAGCAATGCCCAGATGACATTTTCTCAACCATCAAAAGCTTGAAAGTCACCATATTACCTAAAATTGTATCGGCGTAACGCTAATATACCAATAAAAGCACGAGCCGGGAGATCACAAAAAAACATTCACATTTCTCATTTTTCCTGCTTTTGAAGAGTCACACCGAAAAACTGTAAGTCATTTTGGCAACTTTTGAAGCTTTTGATTTTGGAGAATGACCTTTGGCGTCCTTTCGAGTTTCGTTCTTTTTAGCACGGGTAAATGTCTGGGGAAATAATGCATTTACATACCTTTTCACCGTAAAGTAATATGAAACTCATTGTTTTGTTGCATGTGACAATAAGTTGATACTTATGGAACATAAGATATTTAGGAATCATTTAGTAGCTTGAATATAACTTACAGCGCATGTTCTCCTCCTTTAATATTTCATTGTATGATAAAGTGCTACATTTTACATACACTCTTATACTTTGGTTTTAAATTCAGCTTTTGGTCTAATAACCATACTCAATTTTAAACCTTAAATATCGGAATTACCTAAGACGTTTTTATTTTATATATTGCAAAAACATTTAGTCTGTAGTATGTGGATATCGAATAGCATACTATCATATCACCCCCTTTACAAATACGCCTGAAGAGGACAATCGAACTTCATGAGTAAAACCAAATTGTTTTTTTATGCCCCCGAAGGGAGGCATATTAGTTTTCAACTGTCCGTCCGTTCGTTCGTTCGTTAGTTAGTTAATTAGTTCGTTCGTTCGTTAGTCACAACGTTAACTTTTTGCATGAAGGCACTTTACTCGCAAACCACTGCACCCAGGACCTTCAAACTTCACATGCTGATAGTACTTATTGAGTATACCACCCCTACTGACTTTAGCGTCACCAGGTCAAAGGTCAAGGTCACAGGGGCCAACGTTAACTTTTTGCATTAAGGCACTTTACTCGCGAACGATTGCACTCAGGACCTTCAAGCTTCACATGCTGATAGTACTTACTGAGTACACCATCTCTAATGACTTTGAGGTCACCAGATCAAAGTTCAAGGTCACAGGGGCCAACGTTAACTTTTTGCATGAAGGCACTTTACTCGCGAACCACTGCACCCAGGACCTTCAAACTTCACAGGCTGATAGTACTTATTGAGTACACTACCTCTACTGACTTTGAGATCACCAGATCAAAGTTCAAGGTCACACGAGCCAACGTTAACTTTTTGCATGAAGGCACTTTACTCGCGAACCACTGCACCCAGAACCTTCAAACTTCACGTGGTGATAGTACTATTTAAGTACACTACCCTTACTGACTTTGGAGTCACCAGGTCAAAGGTCAAGGTCACAGGGTCCAACGTTAACCTTTTGCATGAAGGCACTTTACTCGCGAACCACTGCACTCAGGACCTTCAAGCTTCACATACTGATAGTACTTATTGAGTACACTACTCCTACTGACTTTGAAGTCACCAGGTCAAAGGTCAAGGTCACAGGGGCCAACATTAACTTTTTGCATGAAGGCACTTTACTCGCGATCCACTTCACCCAGGACCTTCAAACTTTACATGCTGATAGTACTTTACGAGTACACCAACCCTACTGACCTTGGGGTCACCAGGTCAAAGGTCAAGGTCACAGGGGCCAACGTTAACTTTTTGCATGAAGGCACTTTACATGCAAACCACTGCACCCAGGACCTTCAAACTTCACATGCTGATAGTACTTATTGAGTACACCACTCCTACTGACTTTGGGGTCACCAGATCAAAGGTCAAGGTCACAGGAGCCAACATTAACCTTTTGCATGAAGGCACTTTACTCGCGAACCACTTCACCCAGGACCTTCAAACTTTACATGCTGGTAGTACTTTATGAGTACACCATCCCTACTGACTTTTGGGTCACCAGGTCAAAGGTCAAGTTGCTGCGGGGGCATTTGTCACCATTAGTGACAGCTCTTGTTCTTTCTACATGACACAAGTTTTATACGGAATTATTATTTAACCTCCACTTATTGTAACTGTAAGGTTATATGTTATTTGTTGATATTGCAATAAAAACCTCTAAAATAAAATGTTTTCTGATTCTCCTTAAAAAGGTCTAAGGATATAGAATGCTTTATACTCAAATATATATCATTCCGTAGTCTTCAGCCTACAATACTAGAAACTTCTGTCAATGAAAACTTTCTGATTTGTTGGATAGAACAACATAATACCACCATGTAGTGCCCGAACAACTTAAACCTGGTCCGTTGGGACAAAATTGAAATAAGAATTCAATGAAAAAGACTAGTGCATTTAAAGAGAGCAATCGTGCATGAAAGAGAGCAATTTATATCTGATTCAGGCTTTGACAGGGTAAAGGATGTGTATTGAACTGTCAAATTGCCTACGGTTTAAAACAAACGACATTCATATTTTAAATACGTTGTATTTTGCTTATTCCGCTTTCTACTGTACCATACAATGTAACATTATGTTATATGCCAAATTAGAAATAACTAGCGTTCCCGTAGCATCCTTTGTTTGATAAATTAGTTGATGTCTCAAACCCAGGACCGGCTTTACAGTAAACAATGAGTCATCAATACTCAAAATAATCAAGTGAAGCATAATGAGGGAATTATATGTACAACATTTATTCAAATGTGTTCTACTGCCAAACAAAATGAACTCAGATTTTGAGGTGCGCAATATTAGTTAGTATTTATTTGACTACCTGTTTATCGTCATTGCTTATTATTTAAAATCTTCAATCGCACGTATTTCATGGTTTGAAACCTTAATTTGCAATAACCAATAGACAAAGATGAATGGAGAAATCACATCAAATAATGTATTTTTATAAGTAAATGTCAATGACCAAGATAGCTTCCATGGGGAACACTACATTGTAACAAATGCGGTGATGAAAGCGCATTTATCTGTATATCTACTGAATCGAACTTCCGTCAGTAATACGACTATTGTCTGAAAGTTAACTTGATCTACTATGATACAACAGATTCATAGAGATAGTTTGTATTAAGGGATATAATTGATTATAATTAAAGTTGACTTTCTCAAACGTGTGATCCACGAGGATACAACTTTGCATTATAAATTATTATACGAGTAGGTAGAGAGTATTTATACGACCCTATCGCTACCAACTGCGGCCAAACGCCTGGAAGTACAAACATGCATGCATATGCAGCAAAAAGTCCACTAACCAAGAACTAATAGTATAGATGCTGCTTTATATACACATCCCAATTGTACAACACATTCGTACCGGTTCAAGTATGAACTTAAATCTCTTTTATAATGACTTACAAATCAGCAGTGATTGGTACCAGAGAAGCTATATATTTTTTGTCTTTGAAAGTTAACTAGACCTCGAGGGTACAATGAAAATAGAGATAGTGTGCATTAAGAGAAAGACTTAACTTCACATTGATTTTAACATACTTTCCCATACTATTCGAATACAGTTTCACTATTTTAATATTCGAAACAAATCTATAAATATATGGAAAATAAGTACACATTAATGAAAGAATCAAAATATGTGTTTATTTAAATAAATATGTGCGAAATACAAAACGTGCCTACGTGCCCAGATTGAACGTCACAACGGTGATGACATTTTACCGAGTAGTAAGAAAACTTTGCCAAAACAATGGTCAAATATGGGTACACATTGATTACCAATTGCATTGTTTGAAATAAGTGTGAAACGCTAATATTCAAAATCACCGAACAACACTTTAGGTAATGACTCGGGTTTCAAGTACAGAAAAATTAAGGTGTACTTGAATAAAGAAAAAATGAAGAAAAATCTAGAAAGCAATATGCATATTTTTCCCATCATAAAAATCGATATGAATGTAAAACTAATTTAATAAAAATGTAACTAGTAATTGCATTTCGTTCGTCAACATTTTAATTAAGACAAATAGTGTAGTTTAACCAAATATTTCTTTATATCGCCCTCAAGTGATTGAAAATATTCAACATTCATTCTATAACATTTTTATGATATCAAAATATTAAACAGACGATAAACAGATTTACGGAGAAATGCAAGATTCATCGTCATGGAAAGGTTTAAAAAAGCCATGAGAATTTTTTTAGGCATAATAAGCAACCAAGAAAAAGGAAGCAACATAACTGTTTTGATTGAGGCTGTTCATGTCAGGTAACACAAATTGCAAAACCCTCATGCCCGTACCACCAGTCCTTAAGTACCGTGTGCTGCCATAAGATATCTCCATGTATTAAGACGGATAGCTCAGTGGTTTGCACACTGGCCTTCCAATCCTGAGGTCGGGGGTTCGATCCCCGGCAGCTACTCGGGAATTTTCAGAAACGCTTTTCAGTGTTTCCCACCCAACTAGAGGTGTACTGGTCAGGAACCCAGGCAATCCTTGCGTGTATCAGTGCTATACACTTGGCACGTTAAAGAACCAGGCTGTCTATTCGAAACGAGCTAGGCTAAGTTAGCCGGACAAGCCTGTATCTGATTTTTGATCTCTCTGTCGTGGGGGGCTTTGTCTCACTCTGTCCCTCTGGGCAGACCGCTCTGTGTCTGTACTAGTGGAGGATGAATTATGCGCCCTGTGTGGCTGCATTTGAACTATGTAAAGCGCCTTTGAACGTGAAATTGATCATGAAAAGGGCGCTATATAAATCTGGTATAATAATAATAATAATAATAATAATACGAAGCAGTGTCGTTATATTTTCGGTCCTTCAGGAGCCTAGAGTCCATGTAATCCGTAAGTAAAATAAATTTCTTCTTCAGCCGATGCTAGGGGTGTAAGAGATGTTGCTTATTTCAATACCTCTCATGAGTAAAATGTGCAATACCCCTTACACAAACACAACACTAATGTACAGATATACTGAATGGACGCAATGTTCTCAGAAAATTATGACAACACTGTGTCCACATCCGCCAAATGTCACATTTCTGTTGTTGTGAATTAGTTTTGGATCTATGTACACTGAAGTAAATATCTTTGTGAAGCTCGATGCATTACTTTTGTCATATGCATTTGTGGAACCCGAACTTTAATTCATATAAGGTACGCCTGTCAAGCTCGCAACAGATGATTTTGTAACAGTTATAAAGAGATGCGATCGTCGGTTATAAAAGCCGAATATTCTAAAAGGTCACGACATCGTTACATGATTAATAAATCGACCAAAATTTTTAATTATAAATTAGTTTGAGTTGTTTATTAAGGTTGCCATGTCCGACATTAACGTTATTGAAAACGTCGATGGGTTGATGCTGCAAGAAATTTCCTATATCGCAGTCTTTCCAGTACACTTGCAATGCCTCTACCCTTCGGAAATAACTAAATGTTAATTAGCATTATGATTTTGAAAGTGTGTGCAGTCTAAGAAATGGTAGTTCACAATCTTGTTATCAACTTTTAAGTCATTAACATGTGTTTTTTATTTTGTAAATACATGACATACATTCCGTATTTGCAAGAATGATAACACAAGTGCACATGCAAAAAATGTTATGTTTCGATATCACAAAAGCAGCCGTCATGATTCTAGATCGGATTTAATGAAAATGAAAAACATATACATGTATATCAAAATATTTGTATACAAGTTGTAGGAATGAAATATTTGCCACAAATGGATATTGCATTTTTACTTCTGTTTTGTATTATACTTTGTTTCATTATTGCAAATCACGAAATAGTTTAATGCGAGTCCATTTGTAATTCCCTCAATGACTTTGAAGGACGCTTCAACACTTCAGCAACGGGTGTCCCAGTTTTATAATGTCATAATAGACTGAATAAATATAATGGGTGTTTTGCATTCCATTTACCTTTATGTCTTTTGACATTCCGATATTCCATTGAATATATACAATGTAAATTAAATTGTCTACTATTCAGGAAGTTTTAAAAATTCACCGATTCGTCTACAAACATAAGGAAGTAAAAAATATGATTGTCTGATTTCGATCGTATGATATGTAATCGATACCCGGGATTCGCTGTCTTCCTTCTGCGGTAAAACTATAAAATGTGTAAGAAGATCCTTTGGAAGAAAAGAATGCAACCAAGCAGAATAATTGCAGTCTTATCAGAATATATTATCTTAAATAATATCTGCCATTGATAATGTAACAAAACTTTGTATAAGCAGTTACGTTATCTGCCATAAGATATGAGCGGTAAAATAAAGGAATCAAAGCGCTGAAAGCACAGAAAGGTTGAAACTTTCGATTTATAATCTGAAGAAAAACATGTTGTTCTGGTAAGAAGTTAGTTCAATAACATTAGACTTGCACACGGCGCCTTTTAATATTTGGACGTTCAACATGTCCCTGTGTCAAGTTTAATCGAATGACAGCCATTTACATAGCAAAAATTTCAACCTTATTTAACAAGTGATATATTGGTTTATCGTAATTTAAAGTGCACCACAAATTACTTCCCTGACACATTACAATTCTAGCATAATTTAATTAAATATCATGAACAATACAACACTGAAAAATATTTAGAATCAATTATACATGCTTAGACGAAAACAAATACGTTTTACCTACGGCAGTAGTAAAATAATCTGCGGCAATTATTTAACGCACTTGCACCGCCGAATGCATGTAGACTAGCCTTTTAAACTGCTTTTATATAAACTTATAACTTAATGAAATAAATTTTAATTTAAAACAACCAATAAATGCTGGTTACACCCATCGATTATAATCATATGCACACTACATAGACAATACCATAGTAACGGGCCGCAATTTTTTTTTTTTTATAAAATCCGACCATGAGAATATTTTTCGTCTAAAATCATTCTTTATGATAAAGAAAATTTGACATTTTCGTGTTGTGTTGCAAAAGTGAATGGATGTAAATTTCTCTTTTAAAGTGAGGACAGGTCTTCGCTAATTTCAGAAAGACAGTGTGTTCAGTGGATGTGTAAAATATGTTCTTTGTCCGTTGTTGGTATTTTCCTATCACTTTTTAGCTATTTTGCGGAAAGCTTTACCGGGAAATTATTAACTTTGATAAAACATCGGACTATATGAAATGTCAAAATCGTAAAATATTGAAGTCCGACGTTTATTAAGAGATTTTTTGACATTAGAACGTATATGGAAGAGAGAGAATATTAAACTCTATTTTAGCCCTTACCCTGCTGAATTTCTATAATGACTTGTCCATCTTTCAGTTTGGACAGTACAATTAACTGTTAAAGGGGGTGCTTACAAAAAGATACCGACTGAATGGCGAACAGTGCAGTTCATGATCAGACTGCACGGATGTGCAAGTTGATCATGATTTACACTGGCCGCAAAGGTAGACTCAAACGTGTCTAGCATTATAAGGGTTAGTATGAGTAGTAACTCCAGATCACAGCAGTTTGGTTTAGATGCAATTTTGCAGTAAGTAAATGTGAAAAGAAAATCGCCCGTAGAAGACACATTTCTCATTTGATGTCAATTTAAACGATAGTATCGACGACTTCCATATCTAAAAAGGTATTATTCAGTTAAGAATATTCAGATTCCTATGAAGTAATTTTCTGTGGAAAATTATACACATGACTTATTTTATATTAATATTACCTACAGAATTCAATCCCGTCGGAAATATTTCCCATGGGAAATATCTCCCGTAGGAAATATTTCCCATGGGAATAATTTAAAAGTTTTCCCATAGGAACGTCTTCCCATAGCCAAAATATGGGAACGGTTTCCCATGGGAAAATCTGTAAGAAAATATAATGACAAATAATTTTTTCCAAAGTCATGTTATGATGTGCCTGGTGTAGAGTAAGTTTAAAAGATAATGATTTATCATTTTAAGAAACAAATATATTTCCCATGGGAAATCCACTTTCCCATGGGAAAATTTATCACATGTTCTTTCCATGGGAAAGTGAATTCCCATGGGAATAAAAACCACATTCCTATGAGAAAATACCATTTCCCATGGGAAAGTTAAGATTTTAATGTTGACTGCTGCTTTGTTAGTGACATAAAACCAAATTGAAAGTATGGCATGCATGAGAATTTAAAGAACTTTACTTTTGCGAAAGAATTTTTAAGAAAGCATGTACAGAAGTACTCGCTGTTTTTGCCACATATTGGCGTGGCAAATTAAAATTGGCGGCCATTATTTATAGAACTAGTAAGAAGTGCGTATGTAACCTTCACTTTCTGGCATTAAAGCTGGTATTTAAGGCATGAAGGTGGTTATTCGCCGGATATGCTACCATGGTCTGCTCGAATTTAGTCCATATTAATAGCTTTTTCCGACTAGTAAAGGCTATTTTCATGTCAAATATCAGCTTTATTTATGCTTGATTGTAAGGAATAATGTCTGCTGATGTTTTAAGCTACGTTATATGCTTCAAAAAGTTAGTCGAAGCTGTTTGGTAAAGTGAAAGTAAAGTTTGTATTTCCTGATGTCTACCTATACCATATTAGCGTTTCCAAACCATGTTTATTCAACAATAACTACAAACTCATTGTGTACATAAATGAGCTCCCCTTGTTTCCAAACTGCGCTTATCATTCAAGAAAGATAAAAACAAACAAAAGTGTCATTGTGGACATACTGCTTACCAGGGTATCAAACGTTATTCTCCAAGTAATCAGATCTCCAATAGGTGAAGTCCAATATTAGTTATGTTTGCTATGTGTCAACTTTTTTTTGCTATAGTTGTAAGTTTAAGCATATTTCCAAGAATTGCTATATTGTGGTGATACATTAGTAAATCAAAAGAATTTTCAAGCGTAAATTAGAAGGATATGAAAATAATATCGTTAAATCTGACGACTACAGGCAATGCACATCGTACAGTACCAGAATGCACTTACTGCAGGCACAACACCCAGAAAAGTTCATCTCCAAGAATTCAACATCTCAAAAGTTAAACTCCGAGATCATTCTCCAAGTAATCAGATCGCCAAGATTTTGAATTTGCTCACCTCCCATGACTATCAATGTTTACTAGGTTTCAAGTTTTGTTTGTACAATTGCTAAATTGTGAGGCTTAATAGATAAACATAAACGAGAATTATGATTTGTTCTAGCAGGATTGGCATATAAGTAAGAACTGTTCTAGAAAGGTTCAGAATTCAAAAGCTACACATGTATACCATCTTGGATGTACCTCTGCGTGTCGTTCTTTGGATTACAGTATGTTATAGCGTTTCGGAAACTAAAGAACAAATCTACAGTTGGCAGCGGGCAACAACAAATAATATACATTCTTGACCTAATCAATACTACTTTCTATGTTCACCAGTCTATTGTACATATACTGTTTGAGTGAATGTTTTCTTGACAAATCGTTATGTATTAAAAAAAATGAGGCTACTTATTAAGAAGAGCGATTGTGTCGACTTCCACAAATCTAAAACGCAATTTTCAGATATATAGAATAATGTTTTGACAAATAAGGATCATGGATCCATTCTTATTCTTAACTTAGTCTTTAAGCTAGAAGACATACTTTTAAAAGTAGTTCTATGTAGCTACGTTCAAAGTATCGAGTAGAATAGAAAAATCTAATTATTTTCCAAAATTTAACACGATATCACATAATACACCAACTTTCACAATTCTTGAAGCACGGGTTGTATAATTCTACACATTTCTGCGAAATCAACTTCTTGTTTAGCCGACCCTATAAATAAAATGTATTGATGTCACGACTTAATCGTGACACCAAAACATTAAAAATGTTGCAACCCCACTTATTTAATTTATGGGCTGTTGTCCTTAAACTCCGCTACCTTGTTAAAAAAGTTTCTACAAACGACCGACCCTGCTAAAACAACAATAGAAGTCAGCGGGGTCCACCAAGCTAGAAACTAGACCTATCTACTCCAAGATCCTCCTGTTTCGACTTCCGCGCAGTTTTGAGATAAGAAAAAAAAACTATACACATGAAAATCGTCGGGTGAAGACGCAACTGCCCCCTCGCTATGCTCTGATTCAATTTTGCTTAAATGAAATCAAACAGTTTCATTAATCGGGGACACATATGTAGGCCAACATCGAGAAACTTCACACCATGCAAACACCCACATTTGATATTCTAAGATAAGATAAGATTTATTGAGTCGGAAAGACAATTACAAGAAACATAAGCTTTGATGAGCTTTTTAACCGACTAAAATTTCTCGTTATGTAATGCTTTGATTCTATTTTGCTTGACAATCTATTTTAAAGACTCTGTAGTTTTTACTCTGTTATTAACGTTTCGGCCTTATGGTCTTTATCAAAATTACAACTTTCGTGTACATTTTTCAATTCAACAACAATTAAAATACAAATCCGGAGCTGACGTAATGTTGTCAAAAATCATAGTCAATACCACTTGATATATTCAGGATTTACAAGGAATGTCAATTATTTATCTTGTAAGAAGTAAAATAGGTCTATTTTACATTAGATATTGAGACAAAACTGTAATCCCAGACACGCACATGCAGCACGACCATTTGTTTAACATTTAGCGTGTGGTTTTCCGTATTATAAAGGAAAAGTGTTGCAATTTATATACTACAGTTATATTTACTCAAAAATAGGAAATCTTAAACATATATTTTTGACTCAATTTTACATTAATCGTGAAAAAGAATATTAAAAGATAAAATAAAATGTAAAAAATAAATAATATGAATCGGGAATTATAAAAGCTGTACAAAAATAGGAAAAAAATAATGAGAATAAAGGGAAGTAATTTTGAAAACTAATCTATTTTTAGATAAAATAAAACGCTTCATCATATAGCTTACTCCTACACAGTGATCTCCCTTGCCATTCGAATCACTGCGTAGAAGTCGGGACAGGTAGAAAGAATCGCATGTAGATCTATATACAACTACAAAAAATGATTCAGATCATATGCTGTTTTATTACTGCATTATGTATTAAGGCAAAATTAGAGAAATCTTTATAATACCTTTTGAACTATTTTTTTTCTAGGCATATTTTCATGCGCTTCGGTCACGTCTGGGTTTTTTTCTGAAGTGTTTTAAAGGAATACACCTTCAGTTTTCAACTTAGCCATGCTCGATGGATCAACAGACCTAAAAATATAATTTTAATGCGAAATGATGCATTCTTTAACCTTATTGTATTTACATATGTATGAAAATATCAACAGAATGTAGAACAATGTTCAGAAAACAATTTATATCAATAAGAATATATGTCGATTAGCCTAAAAAAAAACGGGCAAAAACCTTACAGTAGATTAATCTGTCTATTTGCGTATTGGTTTTGGCCTTGGCTACTTACCATTAATCTTGCATAAAAGCGGTATATGGTTTTAGTATTGTATCAATAGTTGGTAAAACAAAATGGAGAGAGGAGGGACTTTGTGGATACTTGTGATTGTTCTGTATCATTGTACTTATGTCTGTAAGTTTACATTTCGTTCCTTAGTTTGTATAATGTTTGTGCTTATTCATACTGTAGTGGAAGTAATTTTATGAAAAAAGTCTATTATTCAAAACTGCAATACAATTTTCTTATCATTTCCACGAAATACTTTCAAGATATTACAGGATCAAATAAGTTTGGGAATTTAATCAAAATAATCCTTATTCGACATGGATTACATACGGTGGTATTTTTGGGACATGCATTTTTTTTTTAAAGATTAAATTATATCGTGCGCACGACATCTTATCTCGAGATCTCGACATCTATCTCGTGCGCTCGACATCTTATCTAGTGCGCTCCACATCTTACGTCGCGAGCACGACATCTTATGTAAAGCTCTCGACATATCGAGCGCTCGACATCTCATCTCCAGCGCATGACATCTTATCTATATATATTAGGGCCATTTGTGTGAATCCAGATCATCAGTAAAAACACACGACTGCCACAGTTTTTGCTTTTGTTTCGATTATACTTATAGTCCTTTCACTTGTTTGCAGGGTTGTAATTTAAATACACAAAGTGATAAAAAAGGCAGCAAAAATTCAGTGATGACGCAAAGAAATAAATTTAAGTCCTTCACAAAAAAAAAAAAAAAAAGGATTTAGTATGTAGGCTTCGCCAATATATCAAAGAATTTCCCCATTTCCCTTTAATTCATGAATGCAATTTTATAACTTTTTTGACAATGCGCAAATTTATACTAGCAGCCAGACTGCGATTTGTTGCTATTCTTAACATGCAGTACACGCCTGGTAAACAACAGAGCCACCTCTTTCGGGGGTATACGGTAAATTGCTCTGTCGCAATTTCCGAGGTAGAGCACGTCGCGATAAAAGAGCATCAACAATGGCGAGTGTCGTCATATTTTTTGCATTTTTACTAGCAGTATATCGAATATCAAAAATCGGGGAATGGTAGGCGATGTAGATATGATTTAGCTTTACAGAGAACTAAAAGATTGCTAATTTATTCTTAATTTGCGGTCGTGGTGATGTTTACCAACGAGTTGATTTAGCAGTGAATTTGGCCGTTTCGTCATGAATGCACTTTCATTGTCAAATATTTACATTTGAACTAATAGTAAGAAGCAAACCGAGTTGGCGTGAGATAGCTGTAAAGTATACAATGTATTTGGAAATAAAATATGTACCAAAAATGGTTTAGGAGTAAAAATATTCACTTTTTATTGTGAGAGACAGCTCTGTCGTAAAGGAGATAGTCATTTCGCCAAGGAGACAGCTGTGTGTTGCATTAACAGTTTCGAGCAGTGTTGAATGTATCAGCATAGTACTTATATTCCGTTACGAAATACAATTCAGTTATCACATTTTTATACGCCCGAAGGGACGTATTATGTTATGACGCTGGTGTCCGTCTGTCCGTCTGTCCATTAGCAATTTCGTGTCCGCTCTGTAACTCTTGAACCCCTTGAATGATTTCAAGGAAACTTTACACAAATGTTCACCACACCAAGACGATGTGCGGAGCGCATGTTTTGGATGTCTCGCTTCAAGGTCTAGGTCACACTTAGGAGTCAAAGGTCATATCAGTTTGTTTCGTGTCCGCGCTGTAACTCTTGAACCCCTCGAAGGATTTCAAAGAAACTTGACACAAATGTTCACCACACCAAGACGACGTGCAGAGCACATGTTTCGGATGACTTGCTTCAAGGTCAAGGTCACACTTAGGGGTCAAAAGTCATATCAGTTTGTTTCGTGTCCGCTCTGTAACTCTTGAACTGCTGGAAGGATTTCAAAGAAACTTGGCAGAAATATTCACCACATTGTAACGATGTGCAGAGCGCATGTTCCGGATGACTCGCTTCAAGGTCAAGGACACACTTAAGGGTCAAAGGTCATATATGACTTTGCTTTGTGTATATTGCTCTGCATTGCAGTGTTCTTGTTTTTATTTGGCAGATCTCTTTTTTGTACTTAAAATATTTATTTTTTTGAATTACTTCCCTTTTATGTTACTATAAATAGCTTATTTTGAAACTTTTTTATTATTGGCCGTAGGGAAAACCGAGACCACTTTTCTGTGGTACAACATGGATGGTACCTCCAATTTTAAGGTGTATTTCTACATACCTATACCTGATAAGCATTTTTTTATAGACTTTGATTTTTTTTTGTGGACTTAGATTTGTTTTTTGAAGTTTTCCTTTAGTTGTTCCAGTCCTTTGGGGCTACAACAGTCAAGTTCTTAAAATTTTGCTCCCATCCTATGATGTAAGCCTTTGGGCGTATATTGCCCCGCTTGGCGGCGCTCTTGTTATATTTATACAGCATTGGTATAATACATATACCTATATTTTCATATAATTTTTTATTTTGTATTTTGCTTGTTTTGCATTTAGTGTCATTTTAACCAGTACTTCTGGATTCAGCACCAGTACTAACTTGTTCTCAGAAAGTAACAATAAAGTCCTCCTTCAGACACACTGTGAAATAGTCAGGGTTTCAAACTCAAAGCCCAATGATCAATAGATCTGCTCTTTAATTATTGACCTAAGCGAGGGGGCTATATTTTCGCCATGTTCTACTTTTTCTATAAATTAATAAGTTAGGGAAAATGTAATTCATGAAATTATCATGTGAGTTGCCTGTATTTTTAAGACGCCAACTTTAGTGGAAGTGGCTCTGAAACTTGCTTACACTACGTATTACACTTGTAAAATCATATCTGAATATAATGATACAATAAGATAATTTCACACAAAATCTGAAATTCAGTCCCTTTCTACAAACGCACCCGACTGGTTCAGATAAGAGATAGACTGATAGAATGAAAACAGCCCATAATTATAATGTAAGAATTTCAATTATAAAGAATTTAGAAATCGATCACTGTAGTAATTTTGTCAGTTATCGCATGTTAAATTAATGTTGCTAATTTAATGCGTACACTGTTAAAACACTAAATGCATGGTGATTAGGTTCTACGTAAAGTTGTCCTATAAATTTCATTTGCTGGAAAATCAGAATGACTTTTTAAAACTTTCAGATTTTAGATTCATAAGTTCATTTGATCGTGCTCGAATATTATGAAGTCACAGCGACTCTGATATTTGTACAAAGTACATTTTATTTACCGGTACGTAAAAACAAACTGGTCATGTCCTCAAGGAAAAGTAATTATAATTAACAGCCACCAGGATATTTTTGCAAAACCAGGATTTTGGCAAACTTCGCTAGCATTTCTAAGTGACTTAGAAACTTCTGTTTTAGCTAGGATGGTAGTTTAAGGGCCAATGAGCAATAAATGATATAGTTTTGCATTAGTTTTAATTTTCTTATGTACAAATAAGATGATTACAAAAATTTGTCCAATTGGACTTTTCCAATTTCCAATCGGATATATGGCGTCCGATTGGAATTTTTGGCAAACTTCGCTAGCATTTCTAAGTGACTTAGAAACTTCTGTTTTAGCTAGGATGGTAGTTTAAGGGCCAATGAGCAATAAATGATATAGTTTTGCATTAGTTTTAATTTTCTTATGTACAAATAAGATGATTACAAAAATTTGTCCAATTGGACTTTTCCAATTTCCAATCGGATATATGGCATCCGATTGGAATTTTTGAAAATCCCATCGGACCTTTTTCCCATATTTTGGCGTGCTGGATTTTTTGTCCGGGCGGAAAACATTTTTTTGTTCAAAGTATGTATAAACAATTGGTTATTGTTTATATTGTATAAAAGAACGTAATTTGTCTCAAATAGCGGTCTCCTGAGAATTATTCAAAAATCCAATGGGATTTTTTTTCCAACATGTTTAATGGAAAAATATCCGCCAGGACGAATTTCCGATTGGAAAAAAATCCAGTTGGGTTTTTTTCCAATCTTAAAAACTGAAAAAAGGTCCAGTTGTAGTTTTTTTTTTTATTGAAAACGTATTTTTTTTTTAATGTTTTTTGTTCGTATAACACAATCGTTGTGTGTGGTGAATATTATCTTGATATGCGAGGATTGTCCCAGAAAATCGCGAACATTTCTTATTTTTTCGAAAATAAGCGACGTATGCAAAAATTATTTTAACTGTTGGTATTTCAACGTATACTCGACAGGACTAAAGAGTTTAAAATTGAATACCTCTCATATCATTTGAGTATTCTTTAAATAATGGATGGCAGTCAATGCTTAACGACGATATATTTCCTTACATGAATTTAAAAGGAAGTATTGGTAAAATTAAGTGTGCGCCGACTAGCACTAACTGTAATAAAAAAGTTCGCCATTTTCTTGGACAACTCTCGTGTTCTTTTATTTCTGTTTATCATCATATCTTATTATAATCCTGAATGTTAATTTTATAAATTACATTATCATCGTTCAAATTAGTTTAGACGACGATGCCTATCAAAAGATAACAAATCTTCAGGTATCATGCAATTCAGGTAATTGTGTAGTATGTCATAAGAATCTAATATTCTCATGTCTATCCAGAAACGGAAATTGGTGTATAACAACAGTAACAACAACTAAAGATGTTTGTTTTTACACTATTATGGACAATTACGTAAACCCGTCTCTGATTTGACACTAAATTGTTAAATAAGGCTAAAATAATAAATGATTACAGCAGAATTTCATGACGTTACCTGACAGTAACCCTGTTAAATCAATAGCTTGTGCCTTCAAAGTAGGTGAGTTTGAGTAATAATTTTATTTAAACGACTTCAAACAGTCACTATTTGCCGTCTTATTTTTCATTAGTTGTGATTAAACTCTGGAAATTGTGGCTTTTATGCATTTGTTATAGAATGGCATGCGGAATATAACCGCCTGATTACATCAGGAAAATATGCGAATACTAAGTTAATTATCACAGTTTTTATTTTTTCAAGTAGAAACGGAGTAGCACATTAAGTAAGACCTACTTTTCAGGTCGTTTAATTTTATTTTATTACTGTTGAATATACAAAGTTTGTTCCTATTTCAGTACCAAATGCCGCCATCTTGAACTAATATTGAACTAATCCCTCATCTACTGGTCTATTTAAGAAACACATTTTCATATTTTAGCTGTATTTCACAGCGGTAGGTGTGTTGATTATAATTGCATGCATACTAGTACATGATATTTCGATAAAAAGTCAGACGAGGATGACTGCTGTTTTTTTTAGCTCCTATATCTGTTGATTAAAAAGACAAATGAAAAATAAGCTCTGGAGCTATAGCCGTCGAATACGCAAATTCTCTTTGGTTCAGTTTGTTTCACTCCAAACGGGTTTTGCTGGTCGCGTGAACGGCAAGAAAAAATTCTTTAAAACAACGAATGTTCCTTGAGCTAAAAAAACAAAACTTCTAACCTTTATTGATTACTATTGTGTCCTGTTTAAATAAGATAATATTTCTTGAATTATATTTCTCCCTTCATTGTTAATAAACACAATTTTTTAAATTTTTATCCGAATTTATATCGCGAAAATAGTAGTAAGTTATTTGCAGCTTAGTCCGGTGAAAATCACTGTACGCCGGACAGACCGGGACAGTGCCGGGAAATCAGACTAACACCTAGCCGGTTGCCAGCGAAGTAAAATGAAGTGGTCCATGTGTAGCTGCATTCATATTAGAAAGCTGATATAAATACTAAATAATTAGATACTCAGCAACGCAAACCGAACGGATAATACTAAGGCTACGATAACAGAACGAAATAACTTTAGATCCAATTATGTAATTTTCTCTTGAAGGTACAAACTAGACAAGATACATAAGATTACAGCGACACACGAAGTATTATGAGATAGTATTGGCTACCTTCTTTATTTGGTACAACCTGGTCCATTAACTTCTGTTTAAGTTAAATGCACCGGAAGTATGACGTCATGAACAGGGAGAAAAATATTGAGCTGAAATCAATACCTTATTCAAAACAAGCTGACGTCAAAATGCACTTAGCAACGTCTTCAGGTTTTGTACTTAAATAGGAATGATACTGACAGACACGCGTACTTATCTTTAATTTCCACCAAAAGCATCAAAACGGGGACATGTTGATGAAACATTCTTTTTTATAGAACGTGCGTTTAATTAATTATCCACAATGCATGGTACAAGTCTTTTGACTGCGCTGATCAGTGCGCAACCATGTCTGGACAAGGTGTTTGTGTATCTCGACCTGGTATACGAGCATATACCTTTTTATGAATATAAAATGCATTCAGTCGGAAAGGGAATGCTTTTGAAAAGTACCATCACTATTTTGTCGTTCAAAGTGCTCCGTGTATTTAACATGATAACCACATATCACAGTTATATTTTATAGGTATTGCATTCATTAGAGGGTGATATGGAAAATGTCTACCGCGAGATATATGAATATCGACCAAGACGTTTTTTAAAGCAGTATGACAGGTTTAGCCAAGACCTTTTACATACCGTTGACCCCTATATTTATGCGCGTACTTCAACATTGTGTAGGCTAAATGCCAAATCCAACAGCAGTAACATTTGAAACTCCTTATTTCTAAATGAATCATATAAGCTTGAGTATTCTTTTTCTTAGTTAGATCGGTTTCTATTCAATAATTGGTAGTTGTTTTCTAAACTTTGACTCGGACGGCAAATTATTCTTTTAAAAGAAGAAATATCTACAGGGTTCACACATGCATGAACACAAGAAAAAGTAATTTTATGCTATAATATACAATGTAAGTAAGCACCACGTCAAAATTGATAGTTTAGAAAAAGATGAAAATGGTAATTTACTTATTTTAAATGCTCTTATTGAAAATGTTGATTTTACAGTTATATGCCTATACGGTAAAAATAGAGATGAACCTGCCTTTTTTACATCATTACGAGATAAATTATCAAAAATTGAAAATAACTGTTTAATAGTAGGAGACTATAACTTGGTTCTAGATCCTGACATGGATTGTTACAATTATTTGAATATTAATAACCCTAAGTCACGTGGTGTTGTTTTACAAATGTTACATGAATTCGACATGATTGACTGTTGGAGAGAACAGAATATGGAAAAAAAAAACACAATACAATTGGTTTAAGAAAAATCCAATAAAGAAAGCAAGACTTGATTTTTTCCTGATTTCAAGTAACTTATATACAGATCTAAAAGAAGCTGCAATCGAACCTGGGTACAGAACTGACTAATATATTTAAGTATTGAATTAGGTAAATTTGAAAAAGGCCGATCGTATTGGAAATTTAATAACTCTCTTCTAACAGATAAACAATATGTAGAGCAAATAAAAAATGTCATCAAACAGGTAAAAACTCAATATGCTGTAAATCTGATAGAAAACGAAAGTAATGAAAATCTAGAATTTAGTATAAATGATAAATTATGTTTTGAAACTTTATTAATGAAAATCAGAGGTAAAACCATTTCTTATTGCTCATATAAAAAGAAACAAGAAGACAAAAGACAATTAAACTTAGAAAAAGATATTAAGTCTCTTGAAGGACAAGAACCTATTGACTATAATCTGTTAGAAAGGAAGAAAAATGAATTAGGGGAACTAAGAGCCAAAAATATGCAAAGAGTTTTTATAAGATCAAGGGCCAAATGGGTATCTGAAAGGGAAAAACCAACAAATTACTTCTGTAACTTGGAAAATAGGAATTATACTTCAAAAATAATGAACTCACTCTATTCAAAATCCGGAACTCTGCTAAGGAATCAAAAAGAAATCATAAGTGAAGTAGAAAATCATTATAAAAAGTTATATTCTTATAAACAGACAGAAAATATAGAATTAGAGAATATTCTAAACGTTGAAGGCATACCTAAACTTAATGAAGAAGAAAAAAATTCATTAGAATGTCATCTGAGTTATGGTGAGATGTTGGCAAGTCTAAAAAAAATGTCCAATAACTCATCACCTGGTAGCAGTGGTTTTACAACAGAATTCTTTAAGTTTTTCTGGTCATTTTCTTGTTAGGTCAGTAAACCATGCTTTTGGTACAGGTGAACTATCAGTCACTTTAAAACAAGGGGTCATCACTTGTATTCCAAAAGGAAATAAAGACAAACAATATATAAAATATTGGCGTCCAATATCACTATTAAATGTATCGTATAAAATTGCATCCGCAAGTATTGCCCAACGTTTAAAACTAGTGTTACATAAATTGATTAGTGAAGACCAGACAGGCTTTTTACTAGGTAGGTATATAGGAGACAACATAAGGTTAATCTATGACATAATGTACCTTACAGAAAAAAATAATATACCTGGCATGCTTTTACTGCTGGATTTTGCTACCGCTTTTGACTCTCTGTCATGGTCATACATGTATAAAACTCTAAAATTATTTAATGTTGGTGAAAATTTCATCAAGTGGATTAAACTTTTCTACAATGATATTCAATCCTGTGTTATTATAAACGGTCATCTTTCAGATTGTCTCCATATTCATCGTGGATGTCGTCAGGGGGACCCGATGTCCCCTTATATTTTTATACTCTGTGCTGAAGTCCTTTCAATTATGCTAAAACAAAACCCAAGAATATAATAATATATAATATTTAAACTAACTTTCTTCAGTACCAAAGTATAGTTGAATCTATTAGGGAATTTTCAGATAAATTAAGATTTCCACATTATGTCGTCAAAGAGCAAAATCCTCTGCAACCATTACCAATAAAAAATCATTCAGAGTGCAAAAAAGGTTGTAGGTGTATTTATGACTTTTTGTTAATCTTTCAGTAGTTACACTGATTCAAGTAGAAATTGGAGAGACAAATTTATAAATTTAAATACTGATTTCAATTGGAAGTTTATATATAATTCTCCATTTGCATAATAACAAAAGGACCCAAAACTTCAGGGTTTCAGTCAAATAAATCTCAGAATATTGGCATGAATATTTATTAGAAAAAATGAGGAAAGAAAATGATAATCTCAGTACTCTATGTCACAATCAGCTCAGAAAATATGAGCATCTATTGTAGACTGCCAAATTTCACTAAACATTTTGGGAAGAAGTTAAAGACGGTAAATAAGAAATTGTCCTATTGCAGATATAGATGGTCAATATCATGATATTTTATTAGGTTAATTCATATTTCAGTGCCAGCTACTCTATTATTAATTCTGCTTGGAAAATCACTATTTATCAAAGTAAAATTTTATGGAGGCGGTTCCTACTTACAAATGTTATAATATGTTTAGAATACATTTGAAAAACTGAGAAGTTATGTTGCTAAAAAGACCAAAACATGAATAGCTTTGATAGAAAATGGAAAAGTTTTAGGACTTATTTGTAGATGTGAAGTGTAAACGTGGGTTCTAGGCTTCATAGTGGACCTGCGCTGTTGTCTTTTTTTTTTTTTTGTTTGTTTTATTTTCAATAATAAATTAGCTTAGGTCTGAATTACATGCTATCTATGAAACATTTTAGCTTTTCATTAAGGATATTTTTATGACTCTTTTCTATTCTGAACTTGTACTTTTAAAACTACATTTTTTCTCTTTTTTTCCATATAACTTGTTGATAATAGTTATTTTAGGAGATTATGCACTCTGCATCTCACAGAAAAGTATTGTTAGAGTTGTCTCCCCTAGATCATATATATGTTAATGTTAAAGAAAACCTTGCCAGTTAAAACTAAGCAAGGTAACTATGTATTGCTTATTAAGCCGCTAATTTATTGTGTGTAATTGGATTTCTGGATCCTACTTGTCTATTTGTCACTTGTATTTTCATACTCATTTCTTTTTCCTTTCGAGCAAGGATCAATTATACTACATCTATTAACGAATATTAAATGTAGACCCATAATTGCTAGTGTAGTTTATTTAAGATAAGTTACTCAAACAGCATTTGAAAAATATCTGATTCATGTGTACGGTCTTTTCACTGGTTAATATATTACTTGGCTATCTTTTTAGAATTGTCTCCATCGAACACAAGATGTTATTACTTGATGATAATGAACAATGTATGATCATTTTTTGCTTAGTCATGTACATTTATGCACTTTCAAACAATTCTGGTTTATGTAGGTATTTATTTACTTTTTTTTTTGGTGGTCAAAGACATGTAGCACTTAAACAGTCTTCCGGATTTAGTTTGCCCAAATCCCGGAATTTTCGACAAACTCAGCTACTTTTATTCTTTGACTTTTTTATGTGATCTTTTGACCCGAAACAATTGTTCGGTGTTCTCATAGAGAAATAATTGGCTTTTCATTTCAATATCTCAAACAACGAACTCTTGGGTCGGGATTCAAAGTTGGTCCTCCCCATGGGAGTATTTTTTTCTCCGCGGGGTTTTCGCTATTCCATGGGAGTAGGTCCAATCGGAGGTTTCTCCCACTTTAAGAATTGCGGGTGAAATACCCCATTGGGTTTTAACAAAAATTCTGAAAGTCATTATTTATCGCTGGTAAGTATTTCTTAGTATTTAATGGTTGTGTTTTTTCTTATATTAGACCTGAAAATAAGCGTTCTGAAAAATCTCCCACTGGAGGTTTCCTCCCACATGTGATACTGGCGACTCAGGGGAGAGTTCACTGCGGGAGAATAGAATTTCTCCTGTTTTGAATAATGGGGTTATTCTCCTGTTTTGAAAATGTGGTTATTCCCATTTATTCTGACTTTCATATATAGAATCAGTTCTTGGTAGTTTAGCAACAATTTGTACTTGCAACTGATTTTTCTTAAAATAACAATAATAATTAAACAACAACATGTTTCCAGTAAAATTATAATAATAATAAATAAATAATTAATAATAACAACAACAATGATAAATAATAATAACAAGAACTATATATGTTTATTTCCGTGTATAGATGAGATTTAAACTCAATTAAATGTTATGCTATGCTTTCTTCTATTAGAAAGGTAATAAATTGTAACGGCACCGAATAGCCTGCGGGCGGGTTTTACGGTCTGCAGGTAATTCACCCGTGAAGTTTTTCTCTTGTTACCTGTATGGTCAAAATTATGATTTGCAATTAGTGGTCCTTTATGTCAGATGTTTCTACGGCCTTTGCTGGTAAACTGATGTGCAGCGCATCGTTTTATTAACTGAATTTAGGGGTTATTTTGGCAGTCGGGCTCTTAATTTTCAGTCTGCTTTTCAAGCTGGAATCTTGTTTCATCATGCCTGCTGTTTTTTTTCTTTGCTTTTCCTTTTTTCAAATAGGATTAGCTTTGATTTTCTATTGTTATATTTTTAATATTCTATTTTTACTTCGTATATTGTACTGTTAATGAAATACTTTTTGTAGTTTGTTTAGTTAGTTTACTTGTCATTTCCAAAGAAAACTTAATTAAACAGACCTAACATTAACAATTGTATAAAAAACTAATACTTACCTTAAACAATTAATCTTAAATGATTTTCCAATGAGCAAATAAGTTACGTTTACGGTATTTATTATTCTTTGTGGCTTAATTTTGATTTCGTACAATATGTGCAGCGGATAGATTAGCTTATTGTGCATTTTTTTTCACCATGTTATAAATATTCGCAAATTACATGATATTGCAATTTTAAACGATAGGCAATGTCCTGACACATCCTTGAATTTTAATCAATATAAAAATCAGCAAGTGACCAAAGTACTTGTATCTGAATATTATAAAAAGATAATTGTATTCGAAAAATAGTTTTTTTTGATATTCTTTTACTTCGGTGACCTTACAAACTGTAAGATAAAAACAATGAAAATAAATATAAATGTCTATTTTCAAAATTTATTTGTCCGTTTCGTTTCTAGGTCTACGAGAGGTATAATGTCGCAATTTAACTGATTGCTAGTTTTCTTTGTATAATTTTCGGTTTACATCCCGTTTTCAACTTTATTTGATATAAGTAAACGACAGGCAATAAATATTTCAATAGGTCAGTGCTCATCAGAGATGGTGCACTGTGACGCATTTAGGGCAGGAAGCTAGGCTAACCATTGATCGATTTACTGACTCCTAAATCCACACATGACTTTTCGGAGCGGCTAAATATGAGAGGGGTGAGCAGCTACATCTACGAAGATACAAATCACCATTATCAGTTAGATAGCATTTATACGAAGTCCGTTAGGGTCTATCCGCCTTTGAAATGTGTTCTTCTGAAACGCGATTACTCGTTAGTTACGATGATGTAAAAGCGAAATAACGAAAACTACGATAACGAAACGCGGACACAGATGTTAAATACGCGATACTACGATAACGAAAACGTAATAATACCGATAGTACGATGATGATAATATGATATAATGTCGTTGTCGCGTTTTACATTTGCACTGTCGCGTTTTCGTTATCATAGTTATCGTTATTTCCGCGTTATCATCATCGTACTGTCGCGTTATTAAAAACCTTGTACTTGTTGTGTTAACACCATCGTTTACTGTCGCATAATCATTATGGCATCATCGCCTTCGGTGCGCATGTGTCATGCTCAAATACAAGATTAGTTTGTTATGCTTTTAGAACTAAGTTTCCCGCCCTCAAGATAGGGGCGATATGCAGGATTCGAACCCGGGCCTCATGTATGAAATATCATGATTTTTTATTGATGATCTCCACTAGCTACAGGTGCCAGTTTAGCCAAAAGCAAATAACTAACATTCATTATGTATTGGCAACTAAATAGACATTTATAAGAGAATGTATTTTAGGAGTGCGAACACCTTCAAAAGGCTTTAAAAATATAATTTGGACTGCATTATCATTCCTGTAAAATCATGTATTAATTTCTGATTTAAAGGATATTAACTCTATCCCTTTCGGTTGTTAAACCGCTTTACTTTTTATTTGACATGTGAAAAGAAAATGAAAATGCTATGTATTTTCTGAAGAAAATCCCCGGACGTTGATGCATTAAAATGAAAATATGTGCCATTGCATACTGGAAAAAAAAAAAGTTCTTCGAATATTTGCGATGTTCCTATTTCCAGCGTGGTGGTTATGCAGTCTTATGAATTCAACATCGATAACTTGAGTTTTAAACAAAACATGCATTCGCTTGATTTTATTTTCAGTGTTGATATATTAGCATCATATTTGCTGCCGAAACTATCATCGACATATTTTGTGATAATTTCATGTTAGACACAAAAAAAAACTGTTCTGATCATGTTACAATATGACATTCCTCTTTTGTTGTTATTAATCTTGTACACATAGAAACTCATAGCGATTGACTGCAGAGTGTTTGCAAATTAACATATTTGGTTTTACTGAAAAAAAAAAACGTTATACAACCGTGAACAAGCAACAGAAATCATTTCGATTTTAAAACCAGTACTAAATTAGCATGAAAAAATTACCCAGAATCTCTGCTGGGGGAATTCTCTATGCACATAGGCCAACAGGAAGGGCGATATGATGGATCATTGACGTGATAGTACGATGATGTTGGATGCGACAGTACGATGATGATAAGCGACAGTGCGATGGTATAAGTAGCGCGAGCGACAGTATGGATGGTGATAACGCGTTAGTTCGTTGTGGTTAACGCGACAGTACGATAGTGACGATTGTGATTAACGCGACAGTACAATGGATGATGACGCGACAATTCGATGATGATACGCAACATTGCCGATGGTGTTAGCGATGACAGTACGATGGTGATAATGCGATAGTACGATGATGATAACGCGAGCAATTTGATAGTGGTTAAACGCGACAGTACGAATGGTGATACGTGATAGTACGGTAATGAAATTGCGAAATCAACGATACTACGGGTAACGAAAACGCAGATCATAGATTTTATGATGGTGAAAACGCGACTGTACGATCGTACTATCGCATGATCGTGTTTTCGTGTTTTCGTTATCGTTAGTTTGGTGATTCGCGTTTTCGTCTTCGTACCAGTCGAGTATCGCGTTTCAGTATGAAAACATTCAAGGCGATGGCCCATAACGGAATTCCGTACTTTAAGTTTAATGTCGCTTTTTTACGGATAAGTAATTGTGTGTTCGAAAGATGTTTTTTTTTTTTCACAAAAACACACAATTGGCATGTGTGCGGGCTCATTGTTGTTGTCCTATTTTTTAAAATTATGTTAAAAAAAAAAAAAAAAAAAAAAAAAAAAAAAAAAAAATGATTTATGATGATATTGATATGATTCAGATAAATCCTTATTGTACTAGTATTGGATTAATCGCCCATAAATGCTATCGAATATTATGTCTTATATTTATTATATATTTTTGATATAGTACTTTGAATGTGATAATGTTTGTTAAGCGAGAGGAAAGAGAAATCCATTGTTTTGTTGGAGAAAGATTGAAAATTATCTAGCTCCATGTTCTTTGTTACTGCTTCGCATCATCAAAACAGAAATATTTGTGCGCACAAAAAAAAACGAAAAACAAGTCAACGCGCGAACAACTATTTATTTATTTATTTCTTTTACCAGTAGTATTATATATCAAGTTAAAATGGGACCGGGTTATAGATGAGCTGATAATTATTTCTTTTGATTAATGATAATCTGTTGTCATTTGTCAACATAATTTTTGTCTTTTCAATCAACAGTCGTAACTTAGTTTCTTGAAAGGAAATATGAGGCCGGAAACTTTAAATACGTCAAAATTCTTTATTTTCTCTTTAGATAATTTATCTTTCACTTGCGCAGTGACTGTGGGTATTACGTTAATGAGCGTTCCTTACCTAGTGATCATTACGAACCAGGCACGATGGTAGCACGACCAATATTACGACGTAATTAATATGTAACAGCACGGCTCATTAGAATATTTCGCTTTCTAAATCCTGTCTTATTTCACAAACCTTACGTTTATGTTTTCAACGTATGCAGAAATTTTTTAAAACATTCCAATAAATAAGTTTAATTTCATTAATCCGATAACAAGAAAAACTATATATCATATTCTTAACTGATATTAATGCTGGACACGGTGATTCTGCCTTGGTGACCAGTGTAGGTCACGATCAGCCTGCAACCAGCTGCAGTGTGATCAAGATCTGGCACTGTTCGCAGTTAGTTCAGGTCAGCGTTCCCTTGTAACAGTGATAGTACCGTCCAAATTGAATTGGACTAGTTTATTATAGCAATTTAGCCATAGTAAGGGTAAACTGTATATTTCAACATTTTGAGAGGCTTAAAATTTGAGTTGACTCCTTTTGAAATAAATGTTATAAAATTTTTTTTGGTTACTCTTTTTATGAAAAATAAGTTCACGGAGTTACATAGGGACGGGAGAGTAGAGGTTCGAGGGTTGGCAGAGAAAGAATAAAAAAATTAAACCAGTCAGTTACATCGTGTACCTGTCCCCCTGCTACAGAATGTTTGCTTTGCATGTCATGCATTCACATTATACAAACAGAAACTGACTTTTTTCGGTCAGCTATGTTTTGATGTATTTGTGAATATGTGTTTTCATTCTGCAAACTGTTCTCCTTGAATATGGAAATTAATTTTAATCATTCATGATACACAGTGAGTAGAGCTAAATAAATCATAAATACGGCCAACATAACTATTTTTGCTAATTTCATAAAAGAGATAACATCTCAAAGCAGTTTGACGTCCGTAAATAATTCCAGAATCCCTTAAAATGTAATTTTTACTGCTGTCTCATCACATATAGATTTAAAAACTAATTAATATCGTATTGGTTAACGCCAATAAAAACACAGCTTGATCGTTATATTTTACACTCCCACTCATTTGCACAAGTTAAAAGGGTCCTCTATTTCAGCAATCAGATACAAGGGAGAAAGAAAGTCACACCTACAGCATGACGTTAATATGTTAATTAGACCCTCCTTCACACTTGTGCCGTTGTTTCAACAATAAAAGAAATATTCTTTTGACAGAAATTTTTCGAAAATGAGCTTGTTTATGTCTTGGTTATGTTGTCGGTAGTAAATTTTATGAATAATGCTGGCAATTATAAATATAAGAATAAACATCAAATATTATGTAATTTTTATCAGAGAATTATTGTAATTATAGAGCGAAATGTTTTTGGTAGTACCAAGACGAAATTGTCATATTAGAATGGATCAGATATGCAAAATTTTGGAAAAATATTAAAATTAATTTATTATATCAAAATACCCGAGAGTAATATTTTTTTGTCTCATGTTATGTTGGTATTTATATATCCAGCTTTCTTAAGGAAAAAGTAAGGAAAGAAAAAAAAACAGTTATACGTTTTAACACAAATACTGCTTCAAGTCAGATTATTTAAAGATATATACATGTGTGTCAAGAAGTTTATTGCTTTTAAAATTGTTTGGATCCTTGCTTATTTTTCTAAAGTCGTCTGTTATGAAGTGCTTTTGGAACATACTTAAGAAGGGACGGTCGTTATTTAATGTTCCGCAAAAATGTAAATTTAACTGGGTGTTTCTGGTGTCGTTCTCATTTCGTTCCTTGATTATAAAAAAGAACAATAAATTAAATGGCAGGTATAAAGAAAACTTTCATGATGTAAAATCTGATTCGTTGTAAAATATATAAAATTCTTTCCGTTATTTTTACAAAGACCACCGTTTATACATTGACTAAATTTGTTTCGTGAATTACTTCTGCTAAGAGGGACGTTAATTATGCTCTAACGTGCGTTCGGGTGTGCTTTTATTATTATTATATTGTTGATTATTAGTATTCTCAGTCTCAATTCCTACATGACCAAACGTAAAACTCGCGATTTACTATGCAAGTTATTATTCACTCTCTAGAAGCTTTGTCCCAGGTATTTCGTTCGTATGAGTTAACTTTCTGAAAACTACTCTAAATATTTATCATTCTTCAAAAATATATGCTATAATATGAGCAAAGAAAATATAAGACATAAATGATAATAAATGAACAAGAGCCGGTAAGAGAGTGTCCTGATCGGTGCAAGATTAGTGAAATAAATTTTTACATACATTATTGTTTTATTTTTATTTAGTAAATTTACTGATATACAAAGGGTGACTTTAATATAAGGTCATTATAACGTGTTCACTGTTCTAAACAGAAGGATTTTCGTCTTTACAGCCACAGGACAGACTTGAATTCTGAAAGAGTATGAATTAAAAAAAAAATGGGAATTTCCACGAAAATATTAATCAGTAACGCCTGCAAAAGCAAATAGAATTTTGAATTTCGCTCCAGGGTATTCAAATATAAAGATAAATATAAAAAATTATTTTAAATCAAGGGCACTGCCTCCAATCGGGACTTAAAGGTAGATTTTGTAATAAAAAAATATTGCATGTTGTACTGATGTGCAAGACATTGCTGTTGGACAAGTTATGTGGAGCTTATTACGCACAAGGAGGAAAGGCGTATTCTTCCAATATCCGAAGTCAGACGCTCTGTGCACGTGTCGGAAAGAAACATTTTTATGAATTCCTTCGCTAGTATATCTCAATTCGGATATATCGTATGTTTATGTAGAGGTTTCGATCCCGGCCACGTCATACAAAGAAGTGAATGGCACCAGTAGTTTCCTTCTTGGCGCTCAGCATTAAAGGGTAACTTGGCCTCATCTATAACATACCCTCTTGGCGGTGGATTCAATCAGGAATGAGGTTGTCGGAGAGTGATTAAGGTAAGTTGCTAGAACTTGCTTTACATTGACAAAAATAAATGTATAAACTAAATGGCGTATCGGCTGTGTTGTAATCAATAAAATAAAGACAAAAAACAAAAAAAAAAAAACATACAACAACATTTAAAACATGAAAGAAATAAGATAGATCGGATTTCAAACATGTTTTTACTCTTTCATATTTTTACAGCCGTGTTAGCGAAAATTATTGCATCTGATGTCAACACTATGAGAATATTTCCATTTAAGGACTGATTATGAAACAAACAAACATTTACTTATACCGTAACAACAAAATAGATAAGAGTCTAAAGAGGACTTTAAAACCTAATCTATCATGTGACATAAACAATGTAATAAATGTTCAGTATTATTGCTCATCTAACACCAGTCCGAATTGCAATGGATCGTCCCAATTAAGCGCATTGGTCATTAAATCCCCCGCTGTCACGACGTAAGTGGACCTTAAATTGGATGAGTGCGAGGAGAACTTACAGGCTCTGATTAAGGACTTTAATCAGTTTGTAGTTTTTAATCCCCCATTTAGTTGCATTTTTATTATACATGTATTTTTGAGAAACTTTAAAAACGAAGCAGAACGGAGAAGAAACAGGTTAAAAAAGTACAGAACAGACAGTGTATTATATTTTACTTTAACGTTCTGTTATGCTAATTTTTTTTAACCCGTCTCAAATGTGATTGCGTTCGTTATCTTAATATTCGGCCCAACTTCGGTGCTGTCCGTAGTTTTTTTACGGAAATAAATTTTAGTTTAATGTCTAATATCCTAATAAGTATTGCACGTGAACCCATACTCGTCGTTCGTATTTGTGGCTCAGTGGCTAATATGCGGGGAAATTTCTGGTTCGAGCCCCTTTGCGAGAACATTTTTAATTTTCATTTTTTTAAGCTTTTTATTGATGTATGTTTTATATACCACATTGGATATCCCGGCTTCACGATAAAATGTGGTTTAGTACTTATATTTTAACGATCGAAACTGAATCATTGAATTTAGCTTGTTTTGGGAAATAAAAATATGTTTTAAACAAAGTAACGTAGTCATAACTATTGCACGAGACCATTAGATCAGAAAGAAGATTCAAATTTAATGTTGAACTTTGTAGAAGGTCAATAAACACAAAACTATGCACCGACGATTTATGCAAGGAGTCAATGTTGTAATCTATTTGGTTTAAATGTAGTCATAAACAAAGAGTGCTTGTAGCAAAAGTTCTACCCGACATATTTTATGCGAAATAATTTGTCTCTAAAACCAGTTAAAAGTGAGCATCTGAAATATGCATACTTAAAAGTATCCAAAAATATATTGTGAAGAAGGTAGTTAACGCTTGCAGCTCTTGAAATTAATGCAGACATTTTTACAGATAAATATATATTATTTTCACAAACATGTTAGCAGGCCGTGTGCAGGATTTGTTTGCTGGGGGGGGAGGGCGGGGCCCAAGCTGGGGTGGCGTTCGCGAGGGCTTTCTCCTCCCGAATTGTGAAAATTTTTTAATATGGCACATGATAGATGCATTTTCCTTGTACTGAAACACCTTTAAAGGATGCATGAATGTATTATATATTTAAGGAAATGTCTACTTCTTAATAATTTCATCAAGGCTTTTCAATATGTATGTATGATTGTAAGTCACAGTGTATGGACTTATTTTTCTGTATGATACCCAGGTGAAAAAAAATGTTGAGTTTTAAAATGATATTAAGTTGACTAGCTCCTATTACTATGATGATTTTTTTCCCACATTTTTATGATTTTCATGTAGTGATGAAATTGAGCCGAGTTATATACTAGTCCAATATTACCAATTTTTACATCAGTCCTCTTAGAAAAATCTCTAGAATGGAACTGCGTCTTTATGATCATTCTTAATGAACATAAAAAAGAAAAAAAATTAGAAATATCTAATTATCAGTCTAGTGGTAGTAATTATTAAGGGTTCCTATTGCAAAATGGCCAATGTTTTTAGATTCCACAAAAACAATCGATGTTATTATGACAATTACTATTTACATCACAGATTTAAATGAACAATGAACTCTTAATAACTGCTACCATAGAACTATTAAAAATAAATAGATGTGTATTTTATACTTCTTTGACTTGTACAATCTATAACATCACAGCACATTTTAAATGATATTTTTTATGTATGATTGCCCTCATAAAGTAACGAGTTTTAGAAATGCGTTTTGTAAGTTTACTGAGTAACTACTTTTCAAAACTATGAGAGGTTTTTAAGAAAGGTTATTGGACCCAAAAAAAAGAGTAAAATTGATACATAGTTTCAAAATTATTAATTGTTTGTAAAATAAAAAGTAGGATAAATTCTATAAATTTAATATATTTGGGGGAATGTGCGTATTGGTAAAAACAAAATACCAACATCATCAATGTTTCAATTTTCAGGTTCATTTTATGATTTACTTAACAAAAACCAAACTATGTATTGATCATTTTTATAACACTTCAAAGAGTAAAAAACATAATAGGTTTATCCATACCATCAAGTAACGATCAAGCGATCAATGAGCATGCACAGATAAACTTTTATCTGTGACATGCTGGGGCATTTTCACTACCGGACACGTTTTATGGCTCTTTAGCCTGTGTAATTGCTATCAAGCAGTTGCGGATGGTGTATAAATTTGTTAAATTGAGGGGCCCATACCCCATAGTAATAAAAATCGTAATAGCAGCCAGCTGGGGGGGGGGGGGGGGGCGGGGGCTGGGCCCCCCCTGGCCACCCACCTGGCCCACGTGCCTGTGTTAGAATTGAACATGGTTGAAATAACATTCACCAGAAGTGTTAGGGGGTTGCTGTAATGTTACTTTTAAAGCTTCTATTTTTCTGCCGCCGCACATGTTTAGTTGTTTCGTCTATGCTTGAAAGATTTTATATTTATAAATTCACACTTGAATATACATGGAATATTTACTTGTATATTTATTTTTAAAGATAAAGGATATCGTGTCATATTGGTTTATTCATAATAATAGATCATAGCATAAGTGTACTTCGTGTAATTAAATGTTTTAGCTGTTAAAATTGCACGGTTTTTTTTTTTTCTTTTTTTTTTTTTTTTGCTCTTTAAGTAAATCCTTCTCCAGGTTTGGTAGTACATTAACCCGCGAAGGTATTTCTTAATGAAAGATGAGAAAAATATTAGAATTTAACGCAAATCACCTGGCGTACTCTTTTCATCAGTCTTATGGTTGACACTCCGAAGTCTGACGAATTTTGATAATTCTATTACATGTAGCGTGGCTAGGTGTTTCCATTGTAACGCATTTTCTTTCACTTTTGAACACATACATTTTTATATAATTATGGTAACGGGGATTTCGACGGCCTTCATGTCATTTTCTTTATAAGTTAAATGAAGTATTTGCCGTTTAAACTGTTAAAAGTTAGCTTATGAATTAATAATAGTCAATGCTCAAAAGCACCAGGATTTCAAGATGAAATCTATAAATTCTGGTAGTTTTGTTTGGTTGTTAACATAATAACGGTGGTGCGTCTGTGGCGCATTGTAACGCAACAACTTGTCTCTGTGGCGTTTCTGAGGTCTTTTATCATTATTTCTGCGGTATCAATTAAGGAAATCCACAAAAAATAAATAAACAAACTAATTTTGGTTATCGTAAATTCTACGTTTGCTTCTGGTTGGACATGCACACATTCATACTTTACGACTTACTCGACTGTGTTGTTTGGTTTTTGTCTGTTTAATTTTTTTTTTGTTTTTGTCTTTTTTTTTGGACAAAATGTATCAATTTATTGCATTCGAAACAGTGAGTAAAATGATTAAGGTCATGATAAAATGTTGATGATTTCAGGTATATGTTCGGTTCTTAAAGGACGCCTGATGTCGGGACAGTGAAGGCACGTCTACAAGATAATGTGGTGTAAACAGATGGTAAACGTAATTTCCGGACACAGATGCGACTTGCAGGGTCAATATTTTATTTTTGGTAGAGTAACATAAAGTGTGGTACGGTGGTTTCTAGATGTGAATAATATGAAATATAGAAGAAGTCTCAAAGCGAGCTCAAAGAAATCAGATTTAGCTATAAAATAATATACATGTCATTTTTTTATGTAACACAGAAAACTATTCATACTCAGAAAGATCGCCGAGAACGTTACCGTATTCACATAATTTTCTTTAATTTTAATCTATTTTATCAACAACTTCAATAGTTGTTGTTTTATTTTCCTTCGACATTGAATGACATCTTTACATACATAGGGGTTGCGGCTTCATGTCACTTAGTACTGTTTTAAGTAATATTACGGAAATTATTTACGTTACAACTTATGCTGTTGACATGATAAAGATAGGTCACTTCGGTATTCAAAGACCCTAACGTTATTTCGAGAATGTCCCCCTAATTAGAGGGATCGTAAAATTTACTGAAGAATATAAAAAAAAAAAAAGGGAATTTTTAACTTTGATGTGACATGGTCATAAAACGCACTCGGAGTTTTAATAATATGACCGCGCCATGAGGTAAACCAACATCCGACCGGCCTGCGCATCCGCGTGGTCTGGAGCCATGCTGGTCGGTAAGCACTATGTTGTTTTTTTTCATTGTACGCTTATCATATCATCGTGGCGGTGCTGTAATTAACATTTCACGCGATATCTAGTATTTTAAAATCTATCAGAATTTTATATACATGTACTTTGTGTACTTTGGAAATTTATGGATATTTACATTAATCACTTCCGTGCCTGTCTGATCATGATCGGCTCTATGTCGCCATTCGTCAGTATCTTTTTGGTTAAAGCACCACTATTAATTGTTAATGGTTACTGTCCAATTGAAAGATGGAGAGATATTATAGAAATTTTAGCGGGCAAGGGTTAACAACAGATAAAGAATGTTAGTGTTTAGAATCCCCTCCCCCGCTACCCGCCCCCTCTTATGTTTAAAAAAAAAAAAAAAAATTAACGTTGCATTCACCATCCGAACTACTTTGATATTGTCAAATAAAAACATTTTCGAATTCAAAGATTCAGGAGAAAATAAAAAAAAATAACAATTATAAGTTGATTTATTATTTTTTGAATACTGACATGAATTGTCTCGATTTGAGTATAATTGGAAACAAATCAAAAGACTGGACTATTGAACATTTATTTTTAGCTTCATCTTTAAATTTTATTGCATGTATATGTATGCTTATTACCCATAGGTGGTTAGTTCTGTGAGATCATGTTAGGAATGAAATAAAACTTCAGAATTACATTTTTATAATTCATTCGGAAAATATCATTTTTTTTTATTTTTTCTTAACATAAATTTGTCGAGATCAAAAATTATGCAAAAAATAGTTTATTAATCCAAAATATTCAATGTATAATACGCATTAAAGTATACCAGTCTGGTTTTGCAAAGTATATTTTTTTCTTTATCTTGTTGGTGGATATTTACTATAAAATAAATTCATTTACCTGATCCGAATAGATCTGAAATACAATGTAACTCTAACGCAATTTATATTGGCGGTCAAGTCTTTTTGCCCTACATTGATTGCGCATGCGCGAAAAATTGTCTCCCGTTGCTAGGGCAATAGCTCTCTCTGCCCCCCCCCCCCCCCCCCCCCCCCCCCCCCCCCCTACAAGATTTTTACTTGCGTTACCGTAAAGCTCGATTCTTTGAGCTCGCTATTAGTATAACTTCTGAAAAAAATTCCCAAAGGACATTTATGTAGCGGTCTCAAATTTGAGTCAATTTCAAAAAACTGAAACTTCGGCTGATAGCTCTACTTGAACTATCAGTAAGATTGACTGCTGAAGTATCTAATACATGGTAATATATTTATCTATAAAATGCTACAGAAACACCATATTTAGAAAATTACAACGATACCATTTTTTATTTATCCTTATTTACTTTCAGATCTCTATGTGGCATGCGAATTTTTCAGCGACTTGTAAAATGTCCAAAACATCTCCAACTGCTACCTTAGACGTTAACAGACGATTAAAGGAATGAAGGGTTAGTTGGCTTTTAAATTAAATTTTGTTTTGTGTGTTTTTGACACTTTTTTGATCAGGTGTGAAATGTTACAGGACTTTATTAAGCATACCGATAGACTTTATTTTTTGAGTTAGAACTTTTGTAATAGTGCCTTTTTAAATAATGTAATCAGAAGGCAGACTCCTTACCGGACAATATCATCGTGTACATAAATGCACGTTTTCTTAAAATGTCGTAGATGACGTATTATTATATGCACTACTTCCGCTCCTAGTTCCCTAAGTATTCATCTAAATGACGTTTTTCGCACTTGTATCCAATGCCATTAAAGAATTGTGAGCATTTGCGTCTTTTCAGCCAAATGTCCCCATAGAAAAATTTAATTTGTAAATTTGCACCAAAGAAAACCGTGTCATGGTGAAGTTATTTCTTTTTCCTATTCGCCACGTTTTATACTTACTTTTGGAATATAATTGCAGTATTTCCAGTATTCTTCTAAAGTTTATCTATCGGAAGAATTGATCATTTAGAAACTTGATGAATAATTAGAGCAATAGAAATGACGTCCCTCTCTTTCCGGACTGTGCAGAGAAAATGTTCTCGCCGATAGGTTTGCTTGTTAGCTTCCGGCGGGATATTTTAAATCCATCACCTGTGCGTTTCGCAAAGTCGGTTCTCGAAAGGGGCTGCTCTTTAGTTCGGTTACAACGCATGCAATTGATACGTCATCTGTGTTACATTAGTTAACACTTTCTCTTTCTGATTGTTGCACCGTTTTCAGTTTCTGTAATTATCTTGCTGATAAATGTTTCAGAGTGTAGATTTTGAAATGATGACGATTAGACATTTGTTTGTTGAGGACAATTTCATTCTCTGTTAAGTTCAGTTTTTGCTTAAATTTTATAAAGGATTACGATTTAATGAATCGAAACTATAATCGATTAGTATTGATAAATAATGAATTGTGATTGTTTCAGGTATGTCTGCTTCACTACGATGATAAAAAACTTGCACATCTACTTTCTTGCTGGTGAATGAAGAAAGCACGACTTCAGAGGTATACTAAAAAAAGAAGATGGTAATTTCCGGCCACAAGTGTCAAAATCTTAAAAATTAGGTAAGCTTATTTTATATGGTATGTTAATTTTTTTTCGCGTGTTGGACATGGAGCAAGTACGTGACAGGTTTTAGATACTGTACAGATTTTTTTTATTCGTTGATGTGTGATACACTAATACTTTATTTGAATGATAAAATATTATATTTTTGTATAAATATTTTATATTTTTTTTTAAAATATAAGAAAAAATTTTGGGTCACGTGACACGTTTCGTCCATCTTCCGTAACACACAGTAAGTTTCGACCATCTTCAACTTTCGCTTTCGGATGGTTGTGACCTAGTTCACACGATCCTTTTGTCTTCGATTGGAGTTCGCGCAAAATTTCATATGATTTCTAAAAAACATTGTTTCGGAATGAATAACGGTATGAAAAATAGAAACGTTGTCTTATAATAAATTTACTCATCGATTACGTTTAATTCATAAGGTGTTTTCATCCAGGCTTTACACTAAGCGGCTCCCAGAGGGGCGGCAACGGTGCGCACCCCTCTAAAATCGTCGGTTCATACGTAATTTGTCTTTGTTTGGTACAATTACTTGCAAACAATAAACAGTTTATCCCCCCCCCCCCCCCCCGGCTCGCTACGCTCACGTACATTAGTTGTCTTTTGTTCTGAACTGAAAAAGTAAAAAAAAAAAAGTTTGTTTTTCACGCTCGCTTTGCTCGCATGAGTGAAAAATATGCATTTTTCTGCTCGCTACACTCGAATACGTAATTTGTCTTATGGTCTGTTGTTAGAATATATAAAATATGAGCGCGCCATGAGAAACCAACATAGTGCGTTTTCCGACCAATCATTGAGCCAGGACCAACCTGTGCATCTGCAGTCTGGTCAGGATCCATGATGTTCGCTAACAGTTTCTGTTATTTCCAATAGCCTTTGAAGCGAACAGCTTGGATCCTTTACCTGACTGTAGGGATGCGCAGGCTGGTCTTGATCCATGACAGGTCGCAAACGCACTAGGTTGGTTTTCTCTTGGTGCGGCTCATAATGTATTTTTTTTCTCTGTCGCATAGGTAATTTTTTTGTTCTGGGTGTAAAAAAAATGCATTGTTTTCTCGCTCGCTCTGCTTGCACATTTAAAACAGTTTTAGTCCAAGGTAAACTCACCTCATAAAAAATCCTCAAGAAATCGGCTAAGAAATCTAGATACTTACGATACGAATTAGTCTGAAAATTCATAAAACATTACTTTTAAATTAATATGTTCTGATTGTTTTTGTCACAAAACTGTGATTGTGAATACCAGTAAAGTACCTAAGAACCACAGAATGCTCCAGATGGGGCAATTGTTTTCAAAATTTTCAGGGGGAGCATGTCCCATGTCCCCCATAGTTGCTCTACACTACGATTTATTTAAGTCCCTCTAAACACCAATCCTATATCCGACACTGCTTTATCCACGTTTTCTGATTAATCCCTTTTAAATACATTACTTCCTCGGTTTAGAAGGGTAGAACTACCTGCTTGTAAAAGACCCGCCCACCAGTCAGTAGGTAGAGCGTCGGTTCTTACGGATCGCGGTTGTCGCGAGTCGATCCTCGGGCGTGGCGTATGTTCTTCCGTGACTATTTGATAAACGACATTGTGTCCTGAAAACATTAGTCCCTCCCACCCTCCTGTTTCATGTGGGGAAATTGGCAGTTACTTGCGGAGACATGTTTTTTTGTATGGATACATAATCATGAAACACTGGTTTAGGTTACTGCCCGACGTTCATGACTGATATACTGTTGAAAATGGCGTAAAACCAAAACAAAAACAAACAAAAACCATGCTTGTAGACTGAGAACTTCATGAGTCTTCATCATGTTTCAGTGTTTTTTAAAGAATGCACTGTTACAAATTAACATTGTATTTGTTTGAATACAAATATCATATTTAATATTAATCCTACTTGTTGATAAATACTATTGGAACACAAAAGGTACATGTCTGTGATCAATAAATCACCTGATGAATAATAATTGTATTCAACAAAATAATCATTTTATAATGTTATGAGCGTTTGCAGTTTTGTGTGACGTACAGTGCGTGTGAACACAAAATGTGTGTGTGTATGTGTGTTTTAATAGAGATGTTTTGCTGGATGATTTCTTATTTGTTTCGTGTTCGAATTAAAATAATTTATATTTAAGGTCGAAGAGAAATATACGTCTCTTGCGGTAAACGAAATACAGCACGGCATTTGAGTATATACGTGTTATTCAAAAGACCACACAACAGTTTAAAGCCAGAGGGAACACAATCTAACAAATTGTGTCAGTCTTTGGACATTGGAAATTCTCCCTTTGCTGATGAAATACCATCTATCATTTAATGGTTATTTAACTAGAACAGAACGGAACAGAACAGAAACAGAACGGACCAGAACAGAACTCCTCAGTAGCATTTACATCTCTGTAAACGGCATCGATATTGCATTAATTATCATACATTTATCGATTTTTTACTGGGTATTGTGCGGACTCCATAATTGATTACATTGCCATTCTTGATCAAAATATTGATAAATCAGTTGATGACGATACCGAATGTTGGATTTTTGCTGTTATCCGAATCAGAAAAGCAGCTTAATAAATAAGTACAATGATTATCAAGATTATAAAAGTTTCACCTAGAGTTATTTTGACATAGGAAATTCTACACGTCTGACAAAACGGATGTAAAGGCATGACGTCATTTTAACGGAAAATATACTCAAAAACTGGATCGGCATATGGATTTCCTTTCGTTTGCCTAATTTTCTTATAGATCTATGGGTTTGAAATCTTAAGATTTTCCAATATCGAGGCAAACAACAACAACAACTACAAAACCACCTTAATGTAATTCTGTATGTTTTGGTGCCCAAAATGTTGTCAAGAGGATACATGTATATAAATGTGTACATGATATTTTAAATAGTTGTCAAGAATATTATTTTAAATTTGTGATTAATAGATGAATCTTATATAATGAAGTTATTCATTATCTGTGTTGTTATTTGATAATTGCAACTTTTCGCTACCTCTGACAGTGTCTTGGATACCTTAACATCATTTAAGCTCATTTCGTGCAAGTACATGACGTAACAGGAAACATTTGAGGATGAATTTTTTTCTGAATTTTCCTGGAGACAATAATTTATGCCTCATCATGAATTAGAGTTTTGAAGTGTTTTTTAATACTTCACGACAGGTCCATTTCCACCACATTTTTTAGTCTCGTACCCTCACCGTCCAGTTGCGTCAATTAAGTGTCGTGAACAATTGCATTCACCTTATTGATAGCGATAGATCGGTGGCCATAAATCTTAGCTTAATTATTGCCTTCCTGTCGGACATGTTTAAAAAAGGAAAAAAGATGAAAAAAAACATAATGTATTATACGAGAGGGTTATGGTATTCCTTTGTTTAACGCAGATAATACACAGGAAGCGTGAGAGCATTTAGGGTGCACGCTGCAGTTCGATGATCGATAGTGATTTCGTTGTACATCTGGTGGACTAAACTCGAAACCGCTTCTATAACATATTATGTATTATTAAAAACACATGCACGTTTGTTAAACTTATTATGAAAGTCTGACAAGAAAGGCGCGTCAGTTTTTTCCTCGAAAATGCTTGTATGAAACTATAGTTTGTTTTCAGACCCTGTGTTGTTATGTTCACAGGAGTTTAACTCCTGAGTTTGCTCAAATTTTTATAATTATGTCCTTTTATTTCAGAAACGCTAGATATCAGAGACAAGACTGATGAAGTCAGGAATATTCAACATAATCTTTTCTAAGTGTTTATCTAGCCTGTAGACAGGGACTAGCATGAAACTTAAATGCTCCCTATTTCTGCAGGTATAAAGAAGTAATTCAGTCAAAATATACTTCCGTGGTGTAGAATTCGAAAAGTAGGACCCTTATGATAATATAGATCCTATTTGTTCCATTTTTAGCGCATTGCGTGCGTAAAACAGGGAGCAAATGGGTATTATTATACACGTGGAAATTCAACGTATTTTTAAATAAAATAAAGACACTTTGATGCGTCTCGGTTGTTTGTTTGAAAACAAAAAGGTTTTTATTCTGCGGACAGCGGCAACATGAAGATATTCTGACTTCTTCACTGCGCATTACTCACTACCCGTTTTTTTTTCGTTTTTCTTGTAGCAAATGCTTTTGATCGATATTTTGTTGAAAATAGGTCTTTATAGAACTGTTCAATTGGGGAATATTTTATGAAGTCGCCATTTGACTATGATGTGTCGGTGCAACGTTAAATAAAAAATTAAAATAAAAAAAACTGGATCTGATATAGCAGGATTCCCATATGGAAACAAAGAGCAATTTCATTACTGTATTTTTTCTTGCAAAGGAATCTGTCTATTTATTTAAACATTACAATTTGATGTTCATTCCCACTTTTGTTATCCCCGACGAAAGTCGGAGGAGATATAGTTTTGGCGTTGTCCGTCCGTCGTCCGTCCGTCCGTCTTCCGTCTTTCCGTCCGTCCGTCCGTCGTCGCGTCCGGAGCCATATCTAGGAAAGGTTGGGAATTTTATGTAAAACTTCTATACCTGATCACCTCAATGAGTTCTTGCGGCCCGTCAAGTTTCAGTCAGATGGTCCAAGTAACACAGAGTTATGTCCATTAGAAGTTTCTAGTGTTTCCTATATAGGGTACTATAAATATGGCAAATTTCTGCTCATAACTTTTGGATTATTTTGACCTGAACTATGAAACTTAACAGAATTTAGATCACCATAATGTGGTTGTGTACACACAATTTAATTGGATTTATTTGTAATTAGAGTTATTGCCTTTAAACCTGTCCCCAACCCCTACCCCCCAAACCCACCCCCTCCAACCCCCCCCCCCCCCCCCCCCCACTTTGTACATAAAACAAACTTACCCATTTGTAGAGTTCATTAAATTTCTTTCATTCTTTTCCATGAACATTTATTGTAAAATGTGAAGTTGTGTACCCACACCTGGTCGCCCCCTTACCTTGATCACACACCTCCCCCTCTATCCCCGACACCTCCCCCCTCCCCCCCCCCAAAAAAAAAAAAAATTCATTCCTTATTTAGATTTTTTTCAAACAAACTTCATATACATGTTCACCACTATGAGGTATGGGCCCATCAAGTTTCAGACAGATGCCCAGTAAACACCAGGGTTATGGCCCTTAGAAGTTTCTAGTGTTAACTATATAGGGTACTATAGATCTATAGATATGCCAATTTCTGCATCATAACTTTTGATATATTTGACCTAGAACTATGAAACTTTAAACAGAATTTAGAGCACTATAATGTGGTTGTGCACAGACAATTTTGTACGGATTTCTTTTGTAACTTCAGAGTTATGCCCTTTAATTGTCTAAAAATCCACATATTTGTACATAACAAACTTACCATTTGGGCAGAATTTCATTAAATTTCTTCCATTCTTTTCTGTGAACATTTATTATAAACATGTGAAGTTGGCACCCACACCTGGGTCACCACTTGCCTTGGTCACAACCCCTCCCCCTCCCAACCCCACTCCCACCCCCCCCCCCCAATTTTTTTTTTTTCATTTATTTTAGTTTTTTTTAAACTTCAGTTGTACTATTCCCCCACCTCACTTCTCCACCCAGTCATGCCCACCAATATATACATATATCTATATATAGATATATGTATTTCCATCCTTTTTTTTTTTTTTTTAAATGTTCAAACCTTCAACATGTTAAGTTGTGACTGCACAAACCTTGCCCTCAGCCATGTTCAAGATATCTTATCTGTGTTCTCTTAAGGACATCTGATCTTTTAAGTTCAAATGTACATGTAAAACAGCAACACCTGATGCCAAACCACTCAAAGACAATATTTCATTCCAGTTAAACTTCAAGCTCACATTTCAATTAACTGCATTTAATTTTAAAAGCTAAGCTTATTACAGTAAGCATATCCCATTCAAAATAAATTCTTTAGTCCGGATCAAAGTATCATACATTTATTGTGTACTCTTTAATTAAACATTTGTTTTCTGTTAAATTGATTTTGACTAATGAAATTATTTGCTTCTTATTAACATCCTTAACTTTTTGCCGGATATATCTTTATGCCATTCCTCACCACAAACCCTTTCGGCGGGGGATACCAATTCATCGAATTTGCTTGTTATATTTCAATTTCAGCGGTTGCATATTTTTGATAAAATCAGATAACAGTTTTTAATAAGTTTGGTGTATAAAAGGCCACTTTCAGTGTTTTGAGATTTTTAATTATTTGACTTTTGGAGGTTATTGTTGTAAACAAGTTTTAACAACAGTATAATGTTACTAGTACAATACAACCTCCTCCAATATTCACGGCTTTTATCCCTAGGACGACCGACACATTTTTATTTTAAAACAATCTCGCCAGGTATACATACGTCTTTGACAGCGCAAGAAATGACGTCAGACGACCTTCAGCTTTTCGCGGAAGCAGTGAAAATGAAAGTACATAGGTTAAACTCGGAAAAGAAAGTCACATTTGTCTTGCGCAGGGGCTACTACGCCGTCTAAATGTATCAGCGTGGACTTCTTTTTTATTTGCTAATATGGGGTCGATGTTCATTTTCTTCGAACGATTTGAAATACCTGGGCTTTTGTAAGACATGCCAGCTTTTCATCTACGAAAAAAATGTTTGCACTCGGAAATAACACAAACTTCATCAAATCATTCCAAAGATCTTTCTGATATTGTCTAAAAGTGTTAGCATATACCTCTGATGTCAGAATCTTTATATTTTGAGCGCTGCATACCTACATATTTCAGAAATATCCTAAAATAAATGAGCCGCACCATGAGAAAACCAACACAGTGGCTTTTCGACCAGCATGGAGCATTCGCGCAGTCTGGTCAGGATCCATGCTGTTAACTAATGGTTTCTCTCATTGCAATAGGCTTTTAAAATCGAACAGCGTGGATCCTGACCAGACTGCGCGGATGTGCAGGCTGGTCCGGATCCATGCTGCTCGCAAAGCCACTATGGTTGATTTTCTCATGGCACGGCTCATATATCACGTGGCGGAGCTGATCTTTTTAAATAAAAAATAAACATTTCACGCGATATCTAGTACTTTAAAATCAGTAAGATTAATATACATGCACTTGAACTTATATTAAGGGAAATTTCCTGTTGATTCTATGGAAGCGTTAAATAGCCTTCAGACGGTAATACGTTTTATAAGCGCCGCCTGGGATATACCAAAGTAATGATATTTCATAGATCACTTTATGTTCTTAAAATGATATAGACTAGCACTAGACTGATGATAGATATATTTCTACATTCCCCTTTTTTTCGAATTTAATTCCATAAAGATAAAAGCCAGTCTGTTTGAGAGATTTTACAGAGGATATTGAACATAGGATATTCACTACGTTGTCAAAAAATGCAAAAAGATATCATAGCCTATGAGCTTGTCTAAAAATGATACTGAATATTACATTTAGCGGGACGGAATTGATAAATTGTTTGTATGATAAATAAAGGCCAAGGTTTCATAATGAAAAGCAGACGACCGCTTTGCACTTGACTAGAATCCACTTTTCCATACTCAAAAGTCAAGTTAAACATTCTACACAGATTGAGAAGGTACAGCTACAGTAAACAACAATTAAGTTAATATTTTTTAAGGTTCTTTGCTGGAGGATTAACTTAAAAGGTTGCATAAAACAAAACCTATGTGTTGTTTATGCTCATGACGTACACGTAATACATTGAAGGAACCACATATACACTGCGAGGCTAGTACTACCTACGGTAGCACAGATGTGGCATAGATGTTTTATTACCTGTTTATGTTTTTATTTGTTTCGTGCTCACATGCCATCTAATACCTGCGTGTATTGATATAAAGATAGCATCTGCGCACGTATTAAGCAATATGTTCGCAGGTAATAGCTGGTAAGTGCTTACACAATAGTAAGTCAAAACACCGGTACTTTCCAACATGGCGAGTGATACATTTTTACTGTGCGAGGGATATATGAGCCGCGTCATGAGAAAACCAACTTAGTGGCTTTGCGAACAGCATGGATCCAGACCAGCCTGCGCATACTCGCTAGTCTGGTCAGGATCCATGTTGTTCGCTTACGGTTTCTCTTATTGCTATAGGGTTTGAAACCGAACAGCATAGACTCTGGCACAGACTGTATGGATGCGCAAGCTGGTCTGGATCCATACTGGTCGCAAGGCCACTATGTTGGTATTCTCATGGCGCGGCTCATATATATTTTATATTGATATGTGCGCAGCTATTTCAATACAAGTATGTGCGCGTTTAAGATCTAATACGTCCGCCCGAAAATTATTATCTGCTCACGTATTTGTATGAAATACAATAATCTTTATTTCTCCTCGGGTAACATTCTGCCCTCGGGTTGACAATATCAGTGTCAAACACGTACGCTGCCATATGATATTTATATTATGTGACCTCTGTGCCACCGTAACAATCACTATATTCCCCGATATTTAAGATTAGTACTGTTATTTTAGGAAACGAAAAACGGCATAACACCTCTAAATTTTTATCACCTCCATTCGGATTGATGAATGTTTATTTCAAAAAAGTATTCACTAACAGAGCAGACAGCCTAAACCGCACCCACTTCTTATATGTGAGGTCGTGGGTTCAATCTCCGACGCTTATTTATGAAACTTCATACTAAGAAAATATTTTAAACGGTCTAGTAAAACATGCATTTATTCTACAATTAATGAAAAAGCACTTATCGAATGGTACGTTAGTACATACAGATTGTAGACTTTCTGCATCATTAGTACAAAACACATTTTTATAACATGTAACGGACATATAGTAAATGAAAGAAAATAGCATAGATAAATGGTTCGGAATATTTAAACTCGATATTAAAATGCAAAATATGGTACGAAAGTCTAGTGTTTTTAATCATCAAAGTAGTATGATTGTTCGTAATTGACAGAATAATGCCTTTAATATTTTGACCTCAAATACCACTGAGCTGCCGAGCGTACCGATCGCGTCAAAGCAGAAACTAATTCTTACATAAACAAATTATTAATTTTTAGTAGTTGCGTTGCTCAGAGGTGTCTTTCATGCCTTTTTAACATTTGAGGAACCAAACATTTTTTTCTTTGAAAATGCCGCTTAAACACTATCAACTTGAAAATAACGCCGAAATGCAGTTGATTCTTTGGTAAAACATTCAATGTGTTACTTTCAATTTCACTTTACAGCAAACTCGTAGCTATTAAAATTTCTTATACCCCCACCCACCCAGTATGTATCTTTTATGTACGGTTGCTTAAGAAGAGATAAGTGCGTTATCCTGTTTACTTCAAGTAAGCTGAAACATTCTCTTAAAATGTTTATTTTAGTAACTGCATTCTGACTTGATTTAAGTTTTTTAATCCTAGTATTAAAACAGTTATGATCTCGTAAGTTTTTAACAGTTAAAGTTACAGTATTAATTTTTCAAATTCTTATCAAAACTGGGTGGGGCATTTCTCAGGTCTTATCATTATATCGTCCTTTCTGCTGATTTAATTTCTATAATGGTTCTTGACTGGTCAAATTACGGAGGAGAATTTTTCAGAAGGTGCGGTATGTTTAGGTTGTTGGAGATGGTCCATTATGTTTTGAAATTCGAGTTTATTTTGTTAATAATGTCATTGTATTGAAAATTATTGATTTCTTCGCATCGTATTTTTAACAATTATATGAAGAAAACTAGTACATTTGATGGTGATATATTAGGCATTTCAAATAAGAAAGGAAGTACTTAATAATGATTTAAGTCTTTGACACTAGCATTATGACAGAGGCAGATCGGGTTAGATTTGGATATGTTTTTCTTTGTGAACTTCAATTTAAAAGGAGAGTTTCCTCTAATCTCCTGCATTTTTTAAATTTTTGGATTAAAAAAGTCACGCGGTGCATATTTGTCAGGTCAAATATATCGTACATGCTTCAGTAAGTTTTATGACCCCGTCTTATTATGTGACATCGTTGAGATCGCAATGCTACGGTCATAATCAGCAAAGCGGCCTGTGTTTAATCGTGTCGGTGGCATTGTAATTATACAATGTATAATATTTTCGCTGAGTAGAAACCCAGATGTTACTTTATGATGGAATATTAGTATTAAAATAAAAAAACTGATGTTTTGTTCTGTCAAAATGTCACAATATTTATTTTTTATTTATTTTCTAACCTCCCACGGGATTGTGCTCCCATTTAAAACAATGGGAGGTTTTCACCCGTGGGGTTTACGATTATTTTTTATTTCGCACAGTAATACACCTTTAAGTTAAATTTGAGTTGATATTGATAAAATTATAATTAATTAGCAAAAAGTGAAACATTAAATGCAATTTCAAAAATTCATCGAGTCGCCAGTGGGGGGTTTCCTCCCATAACGAAAATGGGAGTTTTTTTCAAAAGTCGTTTTTCAACGCGAAATCATGTCACAACAGTTTTTTATTGTATAAATTATTAATCTGAGTTAAAATATTTTGATTTGAAATTTTTAGAAAAAACCCACGGTTTTTTTCTCCCGTAATTGGTAAAGTGGGAGAAATCCACCCATGGGACCTCCCATGGGTTAGCAAAAACCCCATGGGAGGAAAAAATACTCCCATGGGAGGACCCACTTTGAAAACCTCCCATGAATTCATTCTTTAACACATAAAGAAGAAAACGACCAATTATTACTCTATGGGATTAGAACTATCGTTTAATGTCAAAAAATCAGAGAAAAGTCAAAGGCAAAAGGTAGCTGAGTTTGCGAAAATTCCGGATTTGCAAACTAAATCCGGAGACTGTTACTTTCAAAATTCTTGTTTATGTAGGTAGATTTATTTCTCCAGCTACGCTTGATATTCTATGTAAATATCTTTTTTGGCACATAAAATCAATGTTTGTGATGAATGTATGATACTTTGGATGTGGAAATGGAAATAAATTATAAAAAAAAATTGATAGTTTCAGTCTTTTAATCGAATCGGATGCGAAAGTATCAATCTCTTAATAGCAGATACGAAAAATAATATCACGTGCGCAGACAAATAAAAAAAAAGCTCTATTGCTTTTGTGCTATAAAATTAAGGATCATATCGCATACGCAAAACAGAAAATAACGCATGTGATAGGCTTATGGTCTATAATTTCATATCACATGCGCAACAGTGCTATTTTAGATTTCTGCGTATGTGATACTAATTGGGTGATTAGATACTTTCGCACTGATAAAAGATTGCATCGATCAATTATGACGAGGCGCTTATATACATATAGTATAAATTTAAATTTTGTTCTAGCATTCATGCATGTTATGGTTGAACCCTGTCGTTTTATTTTCTTTTTAATGGTATGCTCACCCTGCAAAATGAAAAAAAGGAAAAACATCATTTGAAAACTTTTTTTTTCAAATTGTCATCGAATGTATGACGATCGGATAGAAAATGATAATAACACTAAGAAAATGAGAGATCACGCATACGTTTCGTTTCAGTAGAAAGTAAGAAGTTTTCGGGGTTTTTTTTATTTCGAATGTTACTGATGTTGGTTTCTGCTCTGACGCAACAAGCTAATACGTGTGGAATTTAAGATTATGTGACCTGTCATATTGCTAACGAAAATTCGCCACAAAATTGTGCTCTATAGACAAGAGTCTTACTGTCTTTATTGGATATGGTGTTCATTGTCTGTTCAATAAATCTTTAAACTAATTATTTTCATTTTCCTGTAAATATTAATTCTTTGCAAGTGTTCGCGTTTCTTGCTCTCCTGGCTGCATTTCTAAAAGTGATCCTAAATCAATATATTGGCCAGAAATTATTTTGTTTTTAACACTTTCGGCGACATGAAACCCTAAATCAGCATGTACGCTTGAAACAGCGACCGGAACGCTACCCAACTGGCCATTATCATCAACGTTATAATTACTAAAATTTATACCGTTCATAACATCCCGTTCCATAGGCTGAGCCTGAAGGATACTTGATCGGTCAGCTTCTACCCTTGGTAGTGCTGGTGGCATGACCTGGGCAAGGCTTGGTCCAGTCAAATCTGACGCCGCCGGGGTCGTGCTTTCTTGCAACGTCATTGGTATGGCATCACCTTCCGACGTCCCCTTTCTCCGGCGTTTCTTCGCCACAGCATCTGGCAAGCTTATAAAGTATCCAATTAGATACAATACATCTCAATAAAAAACATCTATCAAAATTTGAACTAATATTTAAACATTAAACTTCAGAAGTTTAGAGCGATCGGGTGAAGTTGTTTGAAATATTTTTGAAAAAAAATCTTGATCGTTCTTAAAACCGACCTTCTATCTTTTCTCGCAGTTGCAAAAGGAAGTAGCAAGGTGGTGTTCCCATAAATTTCACCCGGTCCAGTGATCTCACAGAATTAAATCGAACTCCAATAACAAACGGTTATTCACTAAAGTAATAACCGCAATTAAATTGACCATTTAGCGACGAAAAAGTGAAGTTATAAAATGATGTAACCTAGTGCTTAATAAAAAGGTATTGACTGAAAGGCGAACAGTGCAGATCATGAACACACTTTATGGATGTGCAGGCATATCTTGATCTGCACTGGTCGCAAAGGTAGAATCACTTACGTCCAGAAGGCTAAAGGTTAAAATATTAGATAACAAATTACTATGAACAATATCAATTAACGCGTCTAATACATGACACTTTAACAAACTCATAATTATTTTCCCAATTACTATACATAGGCAAATTAAAGATCGAGTGAGATTTATCTCTCTATCTTTCTTCTTTAATTAGCTAGCGACCTAAGTAATGTATTAATTTATGTTTACATTTAACATATTTACATTCTTGAGAAACACCAGGTTATATAAAGTTTATATGATTCTTTTAAGAAAAGCCATACATTTCTGTAACAGATTCCAAACGTTTTTCTCGCTATTACTAAAACAACTTTCCACTGATATATGCACTTGGTTTTGCGGAAGTTTCATCATGCATCATAACACGAAACGGTTAGACAAGCACAACTTACTGCTCGGCGGGGTGTTTGAGGAAGTGGTGTGTGTGTAGGGGGGGCGGGGGGGGGAGGTGTGTGTGTATGGTGTGTATTTTGTGTTTTACTACTTTTACCCATTTTTATTTTTTTTCAACCTTATATGAAATATGGCGCTGCCAATCCGACGGAAATTCTTTCTGTATACTTTGTTATATCTGATATTTTCAGTTAGTCTGACGTGTTTTCTCTTGTTACGCGGAAACATGCCATGAATTCCCAGTCCAATATTACCACTTTATATTTTCGCAGTAGCGAATTACGGCAAGTCTATATCTGCATGTAGTTCTCGTGTGGCTATCGGTGTGTAACATTATCGTATTCGCATTAACCGTTGATTATAGGCTATAGCATTTATTTTTATCCATCGTTATTAGAAGTGTTAAAGACCCACCACGACCTAGTTGTATATCTTTTCCTCCAACTTGAATTTGGCGCAAATAATTCTGGTAATACTGGTATAATACGGCTATTCTACAAGATGACAGGTGGACAATATAGGCCCTGTTTTCAAAACTTCAGCCTGCAAACTTATTCAGTCATTCTCTTCTCAGTATAGTTTTATAAACATAGAATAATAACTATGTTACACTGTAGAAACAAAGCGTGGTCTAAACTCACCTTAATATATAAAGTACCGTGCATACTACTACAATAATTGTATAATATATTTAGACATTAAATACATTGTCTTAGCCTTATATCTGTGATTGTCAAATTAGAACTAGATACTTGTTATTTCACATTTCTCCATACAAAAGTGTATAATTACCATCATGGAAATACAAAATATTACAGTTATTTTGTGGTGTGTCTTTAAAGTAACTTGACAATAGCAATTACTGACCTTGACATTTTATAGGGAAAAATACAAGTATATATAATTTTCAAAATGTGTTAAATATTTAGAATTGAAGTTCAAACAAGAGCTGGCATTATTAGCGACAAACGCCTCCCAAGTGTACAGTTGTCTGCGCAAAACATGCCAGAAAAGTTTAGGTATGAATCATACTGCGACCAGATAAAAAAGTTCTCCGAAGGTAACATTGACCTTGGAGCTAGGGTCTTATGCATGACCCAACAATTCGTCATAGGGAAGAATTGGGACAAGTAATTTTTGATGAATGGCAGAGTTATTGGCCGGACAAGAAACATACAATGCTAACTTCTAAGTGTGACACTGACCTTGGAGCTAGGGGTCTTAAGCTTCTGTCTGACACGTCATCTCAATATAGGGATGCCACGTAATTTTAAAATCTCTTCATCGAGAGAACTTCCCGAAGAGTTATGGAACGGCGAAGAAAGAGATCATGTAAACCGTTAGCCTCTAAATGTGACATTGACCATAGAGCTCGTGGTCTGGTTATACATGAAATGTTTTCTCGTTATGGGGAATATTAATGCCAAGTAATTTCGAAATTCCTCCATGAATGACAGAGTTACGCACTGGTCACATGAAACAGACCCTATTAACCTTTTACTTGACTTCTAAGTGTAAACTTGATCTTGGAGCTAGGGGACTGGTTCTTGCGCGTAGCACATTGCCTCATTATGGTAAACATTTATACTAAGTTGTTTTAAAATCCCTTCATGGATAAGTTACATACCGAACCCGAAAAATATCCTATTAACCTATGACCTTGACCTTGGAGCAAGGGTTCTGGGTCTTGCGCATTATGGATTCGTCTGATTATGGATACCATATATGCCAAGATATTTCAAAATCCCTTCATGGATGGCATAACTAGGGATCGGACAAAAAAACAGACCCTGTGAACATTTGAACACTAAGTTTGACATTGACCTTGGAGCTAGAGTTCTGGGTCTTGCCCATAATACGTCGTCTCATTATGATAAACATTTATGCTGAGTAATTTCAACACCTCTTGATGAATGGCAACGTTACGAACCGGACACGAAACACAACCTATTAACGTTTGACCTCTAAGTTTGACCTTGACCTTGTAGCTAGGGGTCTGAGTATTACACATAAAATGTCGTCTCATTAAGGTTAATACTTATGCTAAACTATTTCAAAATTCCTTCATGGACAGCCCGATCAAGAAATTACAAAGTAACGGTCGGACGGACGGACAGACGGCCGGACAATGCGATATCGGGGGCCTAAAAATCAAAGAACATACTGTAGTGTAAATAAAAAAAAAAATTGTTGAAACAAATTTAAATGAAGGGAAGTTAAAAAAGCCTAAAATTATCAAATGCTTTAAATTTGTAAAATTCTTGAAATAGATATATACATAATAACTTAATAATAACATAATAATTTATTATATTAACAAAGCCGAAAAGTAGATCCCTCGGAAGCACCGAGGACAAGGCAAATAGTGAATATTGCAGACTCGATTTGATTGAGTCCGCATTAGCTCTAGTTGGTTTAATTTGTACACTAGTCAGCAGTGTACATGTATTTACAACTACTAGTATGCTTTGCACGGAATTCATGGATCAGAGGGATAGACTGGCTATATTCGTCACTACAACCCAGCAAACTGTAGGGAATCTAAAGTGGTAGTATATTCATGGCATGAATAAGGAAAAATGCATATCTTTTTAAAATATGTCTACATGTATTTAAATAAACGCAATCATTTCGTCGAACGTGTCCAGACCAGACTAACGATGGAAAATAGTGTTGACGAGAAAATGTAATAGTGGGTGCTCTGAATCTAGTCCCAAAATGCACCGACGCCGCCATTAACATAGTAATATTTAAAACTGTCCAGGATACCCCCTGTCGTACAAGTACACCTAGCCTGGCTCCTGGCTGCATGGTTATTTTTTTTAATATAAATACTGGAAACATTTTATAAGAAAACTGTAAGCCTCTAAAATAGCACATTTTTATCTGATGGCTGAACCATGTTTGGAGCCAGGGGCAATAAAAATGTCAATGTAGAAACAACCAGATGGAGTTACTTTCCCTCTTAATGAAGAAAACAGATAAATGATAATAAGAACAAACATAGGGACGGGAGCCAGCAGGCGCGTAGCTAGGGCATTCTTCATAGTACGCAGAGGTAATGCGTAGGGGTCTTGATATCCTCCCCATGACTTTTTTTTTAATCTGAGAACCGCAAATGGTGCATTTTGGTGTGTATTTGAAGCTAAGCATTGCACAAAAACCTTATTCGTTCTTAATCTTTTATACAAACTGTATTATTTTACTAGGTATGCGTGTAATATTGCACGTGCAATTTGTGGTTCATTGATCTATGTTATATGTGTGCAGTCTTCAAAACAGATGGTTGGTGGTAACACACTTTCAAAACATCATTATGATTGGATAACAAGAGATGTGTGTATAAGTATATATTTGAGAGTTGTTAGCGCTTCATGCATCTCTTTCTCTGGCGAGCTGTAAAGCGCGAGATAGCGATGGTGAAGCTATCGTGATTTCGCGCTGTGAACACTTTGCGTATTGTGAAGCGTGAAGCTCGAAATCACGATGGTGAAGCTAAACATCACGGAGGTGAAGCGAAAATTTTCGAAAAAATAAAAGAAGCTCCATTTCCTGCTTTGTCATTTTGATTTCGCGCTTCGGGTATCGCCTTCCCATGACAAAGAAGCGTAAAAGACGAAGCGCGAGATCACAACGGCGAAGTGCGAAACTATGAAAATTTCAGGCTTTAACATAGCATTGGGCAGATTTCGTACCAGCAATATTGAATCATAAAACAAATATTTAAACGCAGCGGGATTGTTGATATAATATTATCGAAACGACATCTTAAACCAAGTATTACACTGAAATCTTGTTTTGATGATCTTTAAAAATGTTGTTTAAGGTCTTTCAAAATATTATGCATATAATTCAGTTACTTAATACGCATTGAAAATAATAAATCACCAATTATATAGAAAGAGCATATTTATCTCATTGTGAATTGGTTGTCAAATACTGTAATATCGTATGACTTGTACCGGTGTCAATAGCGTAAGATTTAACTAGGTGTAATGAATGGATTTCTATTGAATTTTCTATGGAATAATAGTTGATAATTTCATACACTTAAATACAATTATAACATATATCTATGATATCAAAGGCTGAGCGTGAAGCTATTAAATCTTATTTTTTATTTATATACCGTTACAATAGTTTCGCGCTCAGCTCAAGATAAAGTAAATATTATGCGAGACAAATTACGTCTGCAGTGTTATACAAAAAAGTAATATTCAAAAGCTTTTAGCCTTGAAAACGTATTTTTTTCCGATTTCTCAACCAACATTTTATTAATAGTTAATACTGTATTATAATTTTGTTATAGAAATTTCCTCCTAGACAGCGTATGATTGTAATATTTCAGATGGTCAGGATTATTACGAAGTAAGCAATCAGATAGTAGGATTATGAGATAAATTGCAAAACTGTACCTAAATTATTATAAAACTACAAAAACAATTGGTGAATTTCAATGCACGTTAAATCAACTTATAATAAAAATTAGTTTGCTATACAGATAATGTCTATAAGAAACAGGTTCGCCATATTTTTTTATTACAAACTAAGGTTATAATGAAAACGCACTTGCTTGTCCCGATGTCCCGATGAGTTCGCTAAAACCGGAGTTTACTGTACTTCAAACACAATATGAAGTAAGCAATGATAGTGTATGCGTAAAGGTAGCTACGCGCTTGGCCAGTCTAATGTACATCTACTCTCCACGCTACACGCTTCGACGATCGTGTTTTTTGTCGTTAATTTGTTTCTCTAATAAAAATATCTGAATCCAGGAGTGCAAATTTGGAAATGGGCTTCTTTGATTAGAATTTGATAAAAGTGACAAATTTATTACAAAACAAAACACATTTTCAATGTTTTCGATGTATTTTATTTACGAGCTGCATATCCGTACGTAGTCCAAAGATTGCTAATTTCTAGCTGTCAGTGGTAAAATCGAACATATTCAAGAGTTTAAATGTGTAATTTGTATGAAGGTCATAATGTCATATTGTTTTTGCCCTGTCCGTCCATCCGTTCTTCCGTCCGTCCGCCCGTCCGTCACACTTCATTTCCGAGCAATAACTGGAGAACCATTTTACCTAGAACCTTCAAACTTCATAGGGTTGTAGGGCTGCTGGAGTAGACGACCCCTATTTTTTGGGGGGGGGTCACTCCGTCAAAGGTCAAGGTCATAGGGGCCTGAACATTGAAAACCATTTCCGATCAATAACTAGAGAACCACTTGACCCAGAATGTTGAAACTTCATAAGATGATTGGTCATGAAGAGTGGATAAATCCTATTGATTTTGGGGTCACTCCGTCAAAGGTCAAGGTCACAGGGGCCTGAACATTGAAACAATTTCCGATCAAAAACTAGAGAACCACTTGACTCAGAATGTTGAAACTTCATGGAATGATTGGTCATGAAGAGTAGATGATCTCTACTGATTTTTGGATTACTCCGTCAAAGGTCAAGGTCACAGGGGCCTGAACATGGAAAGCCATTTCCGATCGATAACTAGAGAACCACTTGACCTAGATTGTTGAAACTCCAAAAGGTGACTGTACGTGAAGAGTAGATGATTCCTGTTGATTTTGGGGTCACTCCGTCAAAGGTCAAGGTCACAGGGGCCTGAACATGGAAAACCATTTCCGATCGATAACTAGAGAACCACTTGACGTAGATTGTTGAAACGCCATAGGATGACTGTACATGCAGAGTAGATGACCCCTGTTATTTTTGGGGTCACTTTGTCAAAGGTCAAGGTCACAGGGGCCTGAACATTGAAAACAATTTATGATCAATAACTAGAGAACCACTTGACCCAGAATGTTGAAACTTCATAGAATAATTGGTCATGAAAAGTAGATGACCCCTGTAGATTTTGGGATCACTCCATTAAAGGTCAAGGTCACAGGGGCCTGAATATTGAAAACCACTTCCGATCAATAACTATAGAACCACTTGACCCAGAATGTTGAAACTCCATAGGATGATTGTACATGAAAAGTAGATGAACCTTATCGATTTTGGGGTCACTCCATCCAAGGTCAAGGTCACAGAGGCATGAACATTGAAAATATTTTCCGGTCAGTAACTTGAGAACCACTTGAACTAGAATGTTGAAACTTAATAGGATGATTGGTCATGCAGAGTAGATGACTCCTAACAATTTTGGGGTCCCACTATTAACGGTCAAGGTCACAGGGGCCCGAACATTGAAAACCATTTCCGGTCAATAACTAGAGAACCACTTGACCCAGAATGATGAAGCTTCATAAGATGATTGATCATGCAGAGTAGATGACCCCTAACGATTTTGGAGTCACTCTGTTAAAGGTCAAGGTCATATGGGCCTGAACATGGAAAACCATTTCCAATCAATAACTTAAGAACCTCCCGACCCAGAATGTTGAAACTTCATAGGATGATTGTTCATGCAGAGTAAATGACCTCTATTGTTTTTGGGGTTACTCTGTTAAAGGTCAAGGTCACAGGGGCCTGAACATTGATAACCAGTTCCGATTAATAACTTGAGAACCACTTGACCCAGAATGTTGAAACTTCATACGATGATTGAACATGCAGAGTAGATGACCCCTATTTATTTTTAGGTCACTTGATCAAAGGTAAGGTTACAGGAGCCTAAACAGTGGCTTGAGAACCACTAGGCCTAAAGTGTTGAAAATTAGCGGGATGACTGGACATGCCAAGTAGATGATCCCTATTGCAGCCAACCATCAGTGTCTCTTTGACTTTCACTCCTGACCTCTATTTACTTCTTGCCTATAGGACTTTGCATTGGGGGAGACATGCGCTTTTTTACAAAGCATTTTCTAGTTATAATTTAAAGTCAGAATACAAACAGAAAAATATAATTTACTAAGTTAATAAATAGCAAAGGCTGCGGGTTTGACGGTATTCAGTCTGAATATCTAGGTATACACTGGTTCTTATAGCACCATATTTACACACTTTGTTTAATAGAATTATGGAAACAGCTAGCTTCCCAGATTCTTTGGGTAGAAGTATAATTTGTCCTGTACAAAAGTCTGGGTCAGTTGTTAAGCCAGGAAATTATCGGGGTATTTTTAAAACGAATACCATATATAAGATATTTTCAGGTGTTGTAAATAAGCGACTTTATAATTGGACAGAAACGAATAATAATTTAAATGATTTTCAGGCTGGATTCTACGATAGACAATATATTTTCATTACAAGCATGGTACAGGAATATCTTTCCAAACGCGGTGGCCGTTTCTACTGTTTATATGTCGGCTTCCGAAAAGCCTTTGATATAATAAATCAATGTAAGCTGTTCGAATAACTAGAAAAGAAAGGTCTCCATGGTAATTTCCTCCAATTTCCTCCAATTATTAAAGGTTATGTATAGTAATCTGCAATCTTGTGTTAAGACAGGTAATGGTGGGACTACAGACATTTTTTTCTGTGTAACATCGGAACGAGACAAAGGTAGTCTAGTTCAACAATTTTCACACTCTTTATTGATGAGTTATCATCCCTATTACGAGCAAATTGTGTGTCAGGTATCTTTATTTTTAATGATATTCCTGATATCGTATGTCTATTATTTGCTGACGATGAAGCATTGTGCTGAAACGGCGGTTAAACTGCAGCAACAGCTAAACTATGTAGATACGTTTTGCCAAAATACTGGTATGGAGGTAAATCTTAATAAGACGGATAATACTGTCTTCCTTAACGGTGGCACACTTAGAAATTATGAAAAATGGTATTTCAGAGAGGAGCCAGTCAATACTACTGTTGTACATAAGTATTTGGGATTATTGTTAACACCTAGATTATCTTTGTGTTCTGCACAGAATAAGTTAGCTGCACAAGCTAAAAAAATCATATTTTCATTCAGTTGCTTTCAAAAATCATTTGGATATTTCCCTAAACATGAATTCTTTAATATTTTTATGCGGCAGTTTAACAAAATTAAAGTTACGGGTCTCAGATTTTAGGGTATGAGTATTCTCATACTACTGAAGCTGTACATAATAGCTTTTGCAAGAAGCATCTTCGTGTACATGTACATAAATCTATTAATTATTGTATTGCTCTCTGGGAATGCGGTCGCCTTCCTTTTTTATATCATACTTTACAAATTGTATCAGGTATTGGTGCAAATTTGGCGGACAGCAAATAACGCAAGAATTGTTATAAAATGTTAAAATCACTAGATGAAGTAGGACGGGTATGTTGGGCTTCAAAAGTAAAGAATATGCTGTATACGTATGGCTATGGTTATGTTTGGATTGCACAAGATATAGACGATGTCAGTCTGTTTATTCAAATGTTTAAACAACGCTTAATAGGCTGCTTAAGTCAGAATTGGCATACTGATATAAACAGTTCAAGTCGCTGCGAGCACTATAAACGTTTTACATTACTAAATTCTGAACGATACCTGTGATATACCTTTAGAATATAAAATTGCATATGCGAAATTTAGAAGTTCAAACCAAAAGTTTAGAACTGAAACTGGCAGACATGTGAATATCCCTCGAGATGCAAGGAACTGTCAGTATTGTGTAGAAAAACAATCATATCAATGTTGTAGAATGAGAATTTCATGTATTTTTCCAATGTTCATGATTTGATGCAATTCGTAATCAATATCTATACAACTGATACACAATGGGTAGCACGGTAAACTTTTATGAATTGTTATAAAAAGTGACAATTCTGAAAGAAAAATTGTGTTTGTTCAACATTTACTTAATACATAGATACTCATCATGTATTCACCATTTACTTTATAAACATGAGAATGTTAACGGGAATATACTGTCTTTTTCCCGATATGTATTACCTAAAGGAGTTGTCCTTCTTTAAAATGCTGGGTATACAACTTTATGTGTTTATATATATATATATATATATATATATATATATATATATATATATATATATATATGTAGCATCATCTAGTGGGCCTCTACCTCTACGAAGATTGTTCATATTATCTTACTAGGGTCAAATATGGCTCCGCCCTAGGGGTCACATTGGTAATATAAAAATATATATGGAAAATTTTGAAAATCTCCTTGTAACAAACCACATTGCCTATGGCTTTGATATTTGTATGTAGCACGGTGAAGTAGTCCTTTACAAAGACGGTTCAAATTATTCCCCTCAGGGCGAACAGTGGCCCTGCCCGGGGTGGGGGCACATGTTTAAGGGCGCACATGTTAAAATAACTTGTATAGGAAAAGAAACCTTAAAAGAATCTTGTCTGTAACCATAGGCCCATATCTTAGGTATTTAGTATGTGGTATGTTCTAGTGGTTTTCTTTTAAGATTTTAAATCATGCCCCTATGGTCCATATATGCCACGCCTGGGGGTCCCTTCTTTTTAGGAAAAGTCTTTAAAACTTTTGTCCTCCAGAACCATAAGGCCAATACCTTAGATATTTAGTATCTAGTATTGTCTAGTAGTCAACAATCAAGTTTGTACAAATCATGAACCTGGGGTCGTTTGACTGCGCCTCGAGGTCAACAGGTTTTACATTGCCTTATATAGGGATAAACCTTTAAAAATTCTTTTCTGAAACCATAAAGCAAGGAACTTAGATGTTTTGTATGTGGCATGCTCTAGTAGTTCTCTACCAAGATGTTTCAAATGATGACCAAGGGGTCAATATATGCCACGCCCAAATGCCATTTGGTTTTGAAGCAATGGCATAGAAAGTTTGACCACAAGTATAATTTTTGATACATATTTAAATACCCATCTTGAATAGTCTTAATCATGACCTACTGACCTACTTTCTTGTTTTTGAAGTACAGCATAGAAATTTTGACAACGTGTGTAACTTTTGATACAGATTTCAATACTAATCTTTAATATTCTTACCCTGACCTAATTAATTTAAACGGGAAGTAGAGATAAAACTAGATGTTTATATTCTAAACCCTGACTTACTGACCTATTTTCTTTTTCTGAAGCTACAGCAAAGAGATTTGGACTACTCATCTTGAATTGTCTAAATCGTTATATACTGACCTTTAATCTTGTTTTAAAGTTACAGCAAAACAATTGACCACATGTATAATGTTTGATACAGATTTCAATACTTATCTTGAATAGTCTTAATCTTGACATACTGACCTACTGTCTTGTTTTTGAAGCTATATAGCATAGACATTTTGGCCATGTGTAACTTTTGATACAGATTTTAATACTCATCTTTAATATTCTTACCCTAACCTAATTGATTAAAACGGGAAGTTGAGATAAAACTAGATGTTGCAAGTATTTTTCTTTTCTATCCGAGTTTCCATAAATCTTTTTTTCCATGATTGATAATTTGAAAACGTACTTATAATGTGCCAATATCTGAGAGAAAGCTGACTTCTTCTGGCATTTTTGTTAATGTTCGGATATCAGTATAGTATACTAATGAGCCCCATGTGGTTCTGGGACGATCTGTTTATGAAAAGAATTGGGACCACTGCCTTACCCTTGCATGATCGTAAAAGGCGACTAATAGGGTCTTAACACTTGGTTTTGTTGTAACTTTGTTATTCCAGCAGGTATGCAAATGTTGATTCAATACCTCATGTTTTTATTCCGATGTAAATGAGATGTGAAACCAAAATTTGTAGTCCTTGTTGGCGCCATATAACCTAAACGGTCTTTGTACGCCGTAAAACCCCAAAAGATAAATAAATAAATAAGTATAAAAATAGTCCTTTAAATCAAACATGAAATCTAAAAGATATTGTCGTCTTCTAGGGTTTCTCGATTTAGTATATAGGTATCTAATGTCCACTCGTCTCATTTTCCTTTGCTACAAACCTTCCCCCCCCCCCCCCCCCCCCCCCCCCAAAAAAAAAAAAAAAAAAAAATCCCCGCCTCGATTGCTTTAAATATTGTGTTTCAACGCCTTTATGATTTGATAAAGATAGCAAAATATATTTCAATATTTCAATGTATATTGACATTTTTATTGCAGTCTGTTTGTCTGTCTGTCTGTCTGTATATCCTTAAAAAGTGACAAAGTGTGTAAATGATAACATACTAGCATATGCTTATCATTATATATAGGCTAACTGCATAGGAATTTTGGTAGTGTGGTATCCAAAGGTCATTTTAATGTCATTTCAAGGTTACAGACAGGTCGAATGTCAAAACTGAACTTTAGGAAACATACCTTATTACATAGAAAATACAACAAATTGGTGCGTGTATTTGCAATGAAATTATAAAATGACACAGCAATATAGCATTTGATGCATTTCAGGTAGCAATAAAATTGAACGTAAGCTTATGTTTGTAATAAAGATAATTTTTGATAGAACGTAAAACTTAAGAAATCCGAATCCAATGAGAAAATGTTTTACAGGACTCTTGTATAGATTTTCGACTGTTTTAACTCTAATGTCTATTAATAGATAACGCTTTAAGCCTTTCTTTTATTAATAAATAGTAGATTATCTTGCAATGTTTTATCGACCAAAACGATATGTTATCTGAAAAAAATAATCAACATACAACTAAATGGTATATGATTTTTTTTAAATTCATAAAATGTTAAGAATTATTGCTTTCAGCTTATGCCATATAAGATAATCAAGGGTTTGTGCATATATAAGACGACTCATTAGGTTTAGAATAGAATAGTACACATGAATGTATAGTTAAACAAAGTATACATGTGCACTATCAACTATAACTTAAAAACTAACTTTTTTAACAATCAATTGTTGCTAAATGAGTTTAGCTACATGCAAAATCAAGCTGATGAAGAGTGTCAATATTAGAAGTTAATATATAAATATCAAATATCTAAACAAAAGACGGGCATTAATTTTGAAAACACCAACATCAATTTAACATATTCATTAGAACTTCACGTTTTAACACATAAATAACAAAGAACAACTGACTTGAAATAAATCTTTGAAAATAAATAAAAATATTTCAAACATCCCTGACAACATGTCTTACCACCGAATACCCTGATAATGTCATTCGACTAAAATGAAATAGCAGCGCAGTTGACATGCTAGATCACTTGTCAAAAAGTTTTGCTGACTTAAGAAGTCAAAATAGTTTATAAAATAGTTTCTTTTTCCGTTACAGATGCGGGATGTGATGATCCAGTTCCTGGCCTTAATGATCTGAATTTGAGAAGTCCTGACCTATCTTGGAATGTGCAAAATACGCCAGAAATAAATGACCTTGATCTTACTGAAGGCTGGTTTCACACAACATATGATAGCTGGACATACAGGATGACTGACTCTACAAATAAACCAGACTACACGAATTGCAATACCTACTGGCCAATCTACTTACAGGGTAAGACTAACAAATTTCTTTGTATCACCATATTTTAATGATTTAAAAAAATGACCATGTTCGGTTGTGCACTCAGTTATTTTAATAATAAGAACTTTTATTAACTTAATAATATGTCATTGGGCGATAAAGGATGGTGGCACAGAAGTGACATAGGTGTTTATACTAATACGTGCGCAGGTAATAACTAATACGTACGCATGTATTAGTGTAAAAAACATCACCGCACATAAGCTAAAAATAAAAAGAAGAAACATTTGCACACTTATAACTTATTGCGTGTTATTACGTGCACACGTATTAGCTTTAAAGTTAACAATCATCACCGAACGTATAGGTATAAAAAATATCAGCTCACAGATTAGTAGAAAAACATCTTTGCACGTAAAACTTACTACGTGCGAACGTAATAGATAATAAGTGTGCACGTATTAGTTGTAAAAACATCTGCACGCGTATAATTTATTACGCGTGCACGTAATAGCTAATACTTGCGCATGTATTACTTTAAAAACATCTGCGTACGTACTGGTATAAAAACATCCGCGCACGTAAAACCTATTACGTGCGCACGTTGATAGCTATTACGTGCACGCGTAATAAATTATACGCGTGCAGATGTTTTTATACTTTATTACTTTATAGGAGCAGTGATGTTTCTCATATTAGTACGTGCGCAGATGTTTTTAAACTAATACGTGCGCATGTATTAATACAAAAAGACATTTATGTCGCCTCTGTGCCACCGTAATAAAAGTTAAATTTATTTCATATTTCCTTGTTTTCCTTTTAACCTTTTCCAATTTCTATAGATCCGCACCCAGATATAGATAGTATGATTCATGACACACCCACTGGTGAGCTAACTGCTTGTTTACGTGACTACGTGTATCCATGCAGTATCACATACAAAGTTCGAATCAGGAAATGCAACGACAAACTGCACTACCGTTTGCAAGAAACTAAGAGTTTCTCTGGGTATTGTTTCGGTATGTTCTTTATTTCTGTTTATGTTGTTTCCTTGATTCGGTAAATTCTTAATGCTTTATATTTTCTTTTCTAAGTTATTCCTATACGCATTAAGACTAATCTATATTTTTCTTAAAAATAAAAATATCAGTTTCAAAGATATAATTTCTGTATTCTTACCACGCAAAACTAATTGAACTATATCATATTTTTTATGTTTCAGAGAAACATGAAAAAATCGGTAAATATGTTTTGTATCTACTAGTTTTGATACTTTATACATTTACATTAGGAAACATTTCCAAGTTCTTGAGTTGCTTTTAAAATACTTCAAATAAACATTTAACAGTTATTAAAGTAAAGTAAAATATAAAGTTTCAACATTGAATTGATTAGTTGTTGTAAAATGCCTTTTCATTTCGAATATGATAGAAACAAATCAATCCAAATGATTGAATAAATGGATACAATTTCTATCATGAAGGTAATTAGTAAAGCTTTATAGACATTTTCCTCCAGATCGTTAGACAACAAAAAAGAAAATATTTAGATATCTGTGCAATAAAGATTTCGTCGCATACTTAAAGGAAATATTTATTGTGATCAATTCGAACCATTTAAATCTTGGTCATTTACGTAAGTATAATTTATACTCGTTTTGATCAGGTTTTAATAAAACAAAATTAACAAAGGTATCACAATCATTTGTTTTTCTTTTTAATTTTCAGGTGATCCAGAACCCGCACCGACAGATGTTAATCTTGGAACGGTCACAGTCATACCAGAGTTGCGTTTTGACCAAATAGGCATTGAATATTTGCCTCACATAGAATTTCGTTGTGATTTTACGATTCAAACTGATTATTTCTATACAGTCAACTGGTAATCGCTTAGTTGTGTTTTTATTTTTTTTGTATTACAAAATTTGTGTGCATATATTAAATTAACATCGTTCTATTTCTCGTTTAAATTCATCCAGCGAAAACCTTGAAAAATCATACAATGTCATACTAATTAAGAAGAAGAGACAGTTTAAGGATTTGAAACAAGAATTTTCCGGTATATTTCAGACATCAGTACTATAGGAAATACAAAATAGAACAGCATGTAACTTATCTATCATAACGAACAGAAAAAATAGCATAATAGAGTGTTTAAAGAAGGCTGTTGCTGTTATAATTATCTATAGTTATTAAATGATTGAATTATATATGCAGTTATGTTTTAAAAACCATCGAAATAACTATATTAGATGTTCATTAACGTCACTTCATGTAACTGCTTACTTTAATGATCTTACTTTCCTTATATTAGAGTAGTGTACTTTATAGACATATAATCAGATTTGTTATCGCATTCTCAGAGGAATAAAAGTCAGTCATCATTTCAGCCAATAAGAATATTTAAGAAAGATTGTGGTTATATGAACGTATATCAGAAAAAAAACGTTATTTCTGCAAAAAACTGGGCTGCTATGTATATTTACTAGACTGTAATTGTATGATATAAAAACCTTTCACTATATTTATATCATATTCAGGTATGCAGGAGGTCATGCGTTTACACCAAAAGGACCTTCGAGAGATATGGATAATCTCACGTTACAAGAAAGTGCGCTCATTGACAATGGTCTTGGTTTAGGAATTACAGTGAGTTCAATTTCTTTAGTGTACAGTTTATGTGATGAAATATGAAACATTTTAACTGTTTTTGAAGTACAAGAAAGGAGGAGACATGCGTTTTTGTGGCCTTAATTATCGTTATTTTATGCACCAATCTTCTTGAATTTAATAAAATAATACTGAAAACAACATTCAAAAATCTAAATTATGATCTTGACATTACGAAAGACCGGTGGTGACTTCTGACTTCTGCCTTCCGACTTTTAACTTCCAACTTCCGACTTCCGACTTCCAACTTCCGACTTCGACTACTGACTTCCGACTTCCGACTTTCGACTTCCGACTTCGCACTTCAGACTTTTCATGCTATACGCATACGGAAGTACTAAACCTTTGGAAACTGCATTCGAGCTACAATGTATAAGAAATGCCCGTAATACAGCCAATTCTCGACTTATCGAATTGTTGTTCCAGAAGGAGGGATATTACGACTAGTTTGTTTTATAAAAGGGGCAAAAAAATACATGTCAGAGTTATGGAACTTGAACAAGTGAGGAAGGTATTTGATCGAGAAAAAAGAAAATATAAGTTTCCAATCTATTTGCCTTTAAGTAATAGCTATATGTACTTGCACGCAAAACCTTAACCGGGAAGTCCAAAATGGGGCATAATTTAGCCAAAAAGCAAGACAGAATTATGGGACTTGGTGCTATCACATAGTTTCATAACCCCGAGGACACATGTGAAGTTTCAGTTCAATATCTGCATTAGTTTTTGATATAGTAACTTGTTGTAAAACTTAAACCAGAATTCAAGAAGTCCAAAAGGGGGCATAATTTGGCCAAAATAAATGTCAGAGTTATGGGACTTGACCCAGTGCGGTTTCTAATTGACTTTTTAAGAAAAAAGTTTCAAAGCTATATGCCTTTGAATGATAGCCATATGTACTTGCATGCAAAACTTTAACCACGCCGACGCCGGCGCCAAGGGGAACAGCTAGATTATTCTTTGAAAAGTCGAGCTTAAAAGTAATATGCTTTTGAGAAATAGTTATTATATATGCACTTGCACGCAAAACTTTTCTAAGTCCAAAATCGGGCATAATTTGGCAAAAGTGCAAGTCAGGCAGGTCAGAATTGTGGACTTGATGCTATCATCTAGTTTTATAACCCAGAAAACACATGTGAAGTTTCAATTCAATATCTGCATTAGTTTTGGAGATGGTATTCTTACTGTACACAATCGTGGAAAGCATACTTCCGACATCTACGGAAGGCCGGTGGTGACTTCCGACTTCTGACATCCGACATCTCACTTCCGAGTTCCGACTTATAACTTCCGAGTTCCGACTTCTGATTTCCGACTTCTGACTTCCGACTTTGAATTCTGACTTCCGAGTTCCGACTTCTGACTTCCGACTAATGACTTCCGCTTTCCAACTTCCGAGTTCCGAATTCCGAGTTCCGAGTTCCGACTTCCTAGTTCCGACTTCTGACTTCCGACTTTGCACTTCAGACTTTTCATACTATACGCACACGGAAGTAATAAACTTTTGGAATATATGGAAGCCCTGGAGGGACAATTGATTTCCTTACTTCTCACTTCTGACTTCTAACTTTTGCACTTCTCACTTCCAACTTCTTGACTTCCTACTTTCTACTTCTAACTTCCGCACATCTGACTTCTAATTTCCGCACTTCTGACTTCCAGCTTCTTGACTTTCGACTTCTGATATCCAACTTCCACACGTCTTACTTCCGACTTCTTGACTTCTTACTTCCTTCTTCAAACTTCCGCACTTCTGCCTTCTTACTTCCGCACTTCTGACTTCCAACTTCCTGACTTTCGACTTCTGATTTTCAACTTCCACTATCTTATAACTCGAATGTATTTTCCTATGAAAGCCCTGAAGGAAAAATTGATTTTATAACCCCAAAAACACATCTGAAGTTTCAATTCAATATCTGCATAACTTTTTGAGAGAGTATTCCTACTGTACACAATCATGGAAAGCATACTTCCGACTTCAGATTTCCGACTTCCGACTTCTGACTTCTGACATCCGACCTCCAAGTTCAGACTTCCGAGTTCCGACTTCTGACTTCCGACTTCTGACTTCCGACTTCCGAGTTCCGACTTCTGACTTTCGATTTCCGACTTCTGACTTCCGTATGGTTATAGTATGAACAATCTGAAGTGCGAAGTCGGAACTCGTACACCACCGGGTCTTCCTACTTCCGACTTCCGACTTCAAAGTTCCGACTTCCGACTTCCGACTTCTGACTTCTAACTTCCGACTTCCGACTTCCGACTTCTGATTTCCGCCTTCTGACTTCCGATTTCCTACTTCTGAATTCCGACTTTCGAGTTTCTACTTCCGACTTCTGACTTCCCAGTTCTGAGTTCCCAACTTCCGACTTCTGACTTCCGTATGCTTATAGTATGAAAAGTCTGAAGTTCAAAGTCGGAAGTCAGAAGTCGGAACTCGGAAGTCGGGAGTCACCACCGGGCTTTCGTATTGCATGGTATTTAGTTATATTTTAAACACACACAGTGTCGCACATCACGTAGAAAAAGATCCAATAGGGGGATAACGTTGAAACCGCCTAACATAGAAATATACAGCTGAGGGTAAACGTAGTTTAATTATTTCAGTCATCTATGCCATGATGCTGACAATAAGAGAATAGTCTTGAATCCTAGCACTGATGATAAAATTATATGAACACATTAATTTAACAACGTTCACATATATGATGTTCAATAAGGATAAACCAGTTAATATACGCACAATGTTTGCTCCAACTGTCTGCATTCCCATTTCGTATGATTTTCATTTTCAAATTTTAGGTACCTCGAATAAGATCTTTACTGATATACATAGCAGACTTAACTATTTACATTTTATAAGTGAGGCCCTATAAGCGCTAATCTTGTAAGAGCTACAAGGTAAGGGTAGATATCCCGGAAGCACAACGCTCCTCAAACACAGCCAGGCATTGCTAAGTAGGCCAACAAAACGAAGCTGTAACGGAAAAATATAGTAGACGGGTTGCTGAAAAATGAAACAACAAGTATAATTATATGCAAAATACACAAAAAAGGAGGTCGGCGTTAAGGGGTAGATAAAAGCGTCGGGTGTTAGGGGAAAATTAAAAAAAAAAACAAAGATAAGTATTTAACAGGGAAAGTCACGTTCCTGAAATGCAGTCTCTCTACACCGTAATCCACAGCAGCGCAGACACAAGACAAAAAAACACACTCAATAACAACTAACATACACAGATAGCAAACAAACAAGTAAGAAAAACAACACAGCGGGGCACCTACCAAGACAACCCCACCATATACACACACAAGAGTGAAAAAAAACAACAACAGTGTAGCACATCTCTGCCATCCTTGAAGGGATTTTAATATTACTTGGCAAAAATGTACCTCATAGTAAGACAATGAGTCATGCACAACTTTTAGACCCCTAGCTCAAAGGTCAAGGTCACAAGTGTTAAGTGTTAACATGGCATGAACAGGGTCTGAATCGTGTCCGGTCCATAGCTCTGTCATTCATCAAGGGATTTTAATATCACTTGGCACAAATGTTCCCCATGATAAAACGGTGTGTCATGCGGAAACTCCGGATCCCTGGCTCAAAGGCAAAGTCACAATTGGAGGTCAAATGTCAACGGGGCCTTTTTTCTGTCCGGTCCATAACTCTTCCATCCATGAAGATATTTTAATATTACTTGTCACAAATGTTCCCCATGATGAGACAACCTGTCATACGCAAAATCCGGACCCCTTGATCAAAGGTCGAGGTCACAATTGGAGGTCAAATTTCTATAGGGTTTTTCCTGTCCGGTCCAGAAACTCTGTCATCCATCAAGAGATTTTAATATTACTTGGCATAAATGTTCCCGATGATGAGATGATCTGTCATGCGCAACACCCAGAACCCTAGCTTAAAGGTCAAGATAACACTTGGAAATCAAATGTCAATGGGACATTTTTCCTGTCCGGTGTATAACTTTGTCATGCAAAACAGGATTTGAATATTACTTGGCACAAATGTTCACCACTATGGGACGGAGTGTCAGGAGCCAGAACCTGGTCCCTAGGTCGAAGGTCAAGGTCACACATAGAAGCCAAAGGTCAGATACAAGAATGACTTTGTCTGGAACATTTCTTCTTCATAAATTGAGGGATTTTGATATAACTTGGCATAAATGTACGCTACCATGAGACGTATTGTTGTGCACAAGAACCGGGTCCCTAGGTCTAAGATCTAGGTCACATGTGCACTTAGAGGTCAAATGCCATATTCAAGAATGATTTTTTTCCAGACCATTTCTTCATGCATGTAGGGATTTTAATGTAACTTGGCACAAATGTTCATCACCATGTGGCACCCTTGTTTTTAGAATTATGTTTTTTTTTTGTTTTACTATAAACAGCTTATATTGTAACTTATTTATTACAAGCTGTAAGAAAAAATCGAGACCAGTTTTCTGTGGTACAACATGCATGTTATATCCATTTTTAGGTGTATTTAACCAATCTCTAACTGGTAAAGAGTTTTATGTGGACTTATACATTTTTTTTTGCTATCAATAACTTATATGATACCTTTTTGATAATTGGCCAAAAATGCTATATGAAAACAACTATAGGTTATTATATCTACAAATTTTAATCGAAGTGTTTTGTTATAACATATTGCATATATAGTACAATATTGTTTATACATTATTGACAGATATCAGTTCATTATGTTATACTGTAGTAGAGAAAATTAGATGCTTTCCAGTAGGGGACTTTGTATTGCATGGCAATACTTCATTTACTTGTTTGAATTAGTCTTTGGATCACTTCCTTGAAAAAAAAATCATATAAGGAAGCGAAGTAAATGGTTGTGACCAAACCGAGACTGGAACAAACGACCCGTATTACCACTAGACCGCCGCTCCCCTTAGATCTCCGCACCCATACTGACACAACCCTAGTTCTATTTATATAATCATACACAATTTTAAAGAGATGACGCTTCTATAATACAAGCATATGAATTAGTTTACCATTTATATAAACAAATACAGACATAAAATGCTAACAAGACAAACGGATTTAAATGTCAAGATTAAGTGGTCAGTTTACAAAATTTCGAAAAAAAAATAGATTTAATTTTTAAATGTAGTCATTATAGCAGCGTGTCTAGTGTTAGTTGGCAGAAAGTTTCATTGGCTGAATGTCACGTATTCTAAGTTTCGGTAGCTGTATATAATGGTTCGATTGCTAAGTTTAGCCTCCGTGAACTTGATTTTTTATCTCAACATTTTAAATGTTTAACTGAAAATTATGATAAGTTTGCCATTTTTTTCTAGCTCAAAGACACACACAATTGAGACAACGAATTATACTGTAAATTTATTTTATATCTGTATCTGTTTGACCGTTCTAGCTAAATTTGACGGTTGTTTTCAGCATCCGGATGTGTATTCTGTATTGAAAACCAATTTCATTACTCTTGTTCCATCATCACCCGCGACGAAAAGGAAATTTTGCCCTAAAGCATAACCTCACCGGTAAAGCTAAAACTACATCTTTACCTTTATTGCAGGTTATAAAATGAGTCAATGTGTAACAAAACTGTTTAGAACTATCAAATGTAGGCACACCCATCAAACTGAATGACTATATATTTGTATTGCACAAAGCGTCATTGTGTCTCGATGTCTAATATACGTCGGTGGTCTTGTTTTAATGCACCAGCTGCGTACAAAAGCAACTGATAATCAGCTTTTCGAGACAGATTCTCTCATGTATTGGTCTTGTCTGGTTTAGATACAAACTGCAATAATTATTATACTTTATTTGTGGCCTTTGTCATGACATGGGACCAAATATTTAAGGTCTCTGATATTCTATTACTTGATCTCTTTAAATCATTGATCCTCACCGCTGTGTGGTTGAAACCTTGCATTGGGTGCTACTGAAGGGAACTCACCAAATGTAAAACCAAGGTCACAATTATGCACAGGTAAATGTATCGGAGCTTGTTACTCATTTTTTGTCAATATTATGGCCTTGTGCTGAAGTGTTAAATACTCACAAACCTAACATAATTATATATATATTCAAAAGGTCTACATCATACATTTTGATGTTTTTGGTATTTAGATGAGCTATTTGATTTGTGGGACCATTCTTAGATAATTGCTTGTCGTTTAAAATGTAGAACATTATGATCTTTGTTACAATAGGCTTTCTTAAAAATGTTAACTTGATGCTTCAGTATAAAAGACATGTCATAAAAGAACAGTCTTAGGGTTGTCACTTGAATTTAAATCTTTTTAGCTTTAATAAATTTCCACTCATCATTTCACTTAAGTAACACAAAAAAGAAATAATTTATAGGAAAAGATTTATGCACGATGGGCGGTTATACGTCGGGCGTAATAATTCAACGAATCTAATATGCCCTTAATCTAAAACAGAAGATGAAATATAGTAGCGTTCTTTCTTGGTCGCAACAAAAACTTTGACTTCACCGCACGTTAACATGACGTCATTCTAGCGTAAATGTGTTTTAACAGAGACACGCATATTAGAATTTGATTTATCAGAACTGTTAGGACTAAATTCATTTTTATTTTAACTAGTTGCATACAGTATCTTTCATAAACCTATAGTGTTAAGCCGTTTCTGATCATCTTTCGAAAACATTAAAAAAACTGATTTCTGTTAGTCTTGTTTAGTTCTGTGATTTGATAATTACTCATTATCGTTTTTCTGTGTTTAATACGTAGAACT
>NW_026462470.1:0-14209 GCF_021730395.1 Mercenaria mercenaria
ATTCTATCTGGTCCTACTGATTTAAAGCTGTTCTGTTTAAACACTGCTTTATTTACTTCTGTTTCCGATATGGGTAAATCTAATTCTACGTCTGAGATATTTTCTTTATAAATTTCATTTTCATTAATATCAGTATCTTCACCGTAAAGTGTATTAAAATGCTCATATAATTTTTCAATGTTTATATCTTCATCTTTTGCATTAGCCTTTCCGTAACATACTTTCATTGCTTTTCAGAATTTGCGAGATTGCTTGGTTGCTTGGTAAACATACTGTAATGCGTTTGGAGCTCTCCTGTGATATTTTAAAACACAACGCATTTGTTCTATATCTTTGATGATAATCTTAATTTTAAATAGCATTGCCCTGAAATAACTTCAGTAGTTCTGATTTATTTAAAAATGCTACTGTTTTTATACGAAAATAAGAACAAATAATGGAATAAAAACTTGAGAAAATGAACTTATACTTCTTGGAAGTATGAAAGGTTCGAACTTCCGAAGTTATGACTACAAAAAGAGGGCTTTTCCACCCACTCTTCCCCTGTGTCAACAAGCCAACTATTTTCTAATTTCGAATATCTTTTATTTTAAATTTATTTAAGACAGGAATGCTACAGATTGTTTATGTACATGATGCTAAAATTAGAAACGCCATAATACTGTGCACAGTATTATGGCGTTTTGATTTTTAGCAATATGAAAATAAACAATCAGTAGCACTCTCGTTTAAAACAAAAGATATACGACGTAAGAACAATAGACGTTTGATTGATGGCGCAGTAGGTTGAATAGTTAGACAGATAGACACGTAATCATTTTGAAGGGATTGTTTTTGACATTTTGAACCTTACAACCGTTCAATTTCATTTTTTTTTATATTTCGCTTTTAATTTACATACTGTTTGTAAGTTTGCTTTTCTCTGGTTTCTTATTCATTGTTTTGTTTCTTATTCTGGAATGAAATCGTAGTGTCTTTATGTCAAACGATACGGAAAATATGACCTGGTAATGCCTTTTAACTATTATAAAATTTATAAAACCAACCGGTCGACTTTTAAAAATATTACAGGTAAGCTTAAAAAAACATTAGATCATATGAAAGGCCATGTGTTTTCAAACATAATTACGTGTTAATAGTGACATATATAAGTAAGTGAGCAAGTTAAAATTACAGTAACTAACTTTTTTTTGGTGCGGATAATCTGACTGACTCACAAAATGAAAAGATCTTTAATGACGTACAGGTATACATAAAAATATAGGCCGATTCCATTAACAAGCATAATTATAGCGCTTCTTGGTCACAGAATACATGTAGTATCTAGTTCAACAAGGGGTCGAGCATCGGAGTGCGGGGGTGGGTCGGTCGATCATGTCAGCGGCATTGTAACAGAAGTACAACCATAGTTTTGTAAAACCATAGCTTTTTTCCTTTTTGTTTCCATTTTTTCTTTTCCATTCTTTCGTGTCATTGAAACATTTTTTCTAGGTGTTTTTCTTCATTCCGTTAAATTATAAAAACTGCCATTAGTTTAATCTACAAATAATTAGACGTATTGGGAAGGGCTGCTTAAAATGTTAGTATAACTTAAAGTCCAACCCATTTGCTATTTTCATACGTTTGTATCAGATATGTGTATATTATGTATGTAATGGAGATATGCATCGAACTTTCTACGGAAAAGTAAAACATGAATACCATAACCGCTCGGCCAACGCAGAATCACTGTTTGCATTGTAAACGTAGAGTACTGACTTCATTCTATGCTACTGTTTTGTTTGTTGTTTACATTTCAACACGCCTTAATACTGTGCGATACCTATAAATAATGTTTATTTACATGTAATTAAAAATATTAGAAGATGAATTATGATTTGATACAATTATTCGAAGACTGTCAGAATAAATTTATATAGTGAATCGAGTTGTCATAAATATAAGTTAGAGTAACCTTTATATAAACTCCCTGAATATTTCTAATTCAAAATCCGCGAATTACGCGAAAATAAAAGCGCGATATAAAGTACTCGGCCCTGATACAGTATTTGAAGAATAGACATGTGTTAACAGAAAGAGAATTGCCTTGTTTATACATATTTTGACATTTTTTTGTTGTTTTTATTTTATATAAAATAATCATACTTTCCTCTGTTAGATGACAAAAAATGAATTTAAAAGTTCAAAACCCGCCAGACTATAAATTTAGTCACGGTATTTCGCGACCATAATAGAATGATAAAGTTTTCAGAGCTGACATGGACTGAATGAATTGTCGCCTAAAACACAGATACCAACCTGGCTTCTTACTCTTTATATTCTTATTTACATGGTGACTCTTGTCTTCTTAGCATTTTCGATCTATCTAATATCCTATAACAGTAAAACATACATCCTTTTTTCGAAGACACTAGCGATGAGCAAAAAGTCATGATATCAAGGGTTTAGAGCTACTAAAACATTGGCAAATTACATCGTCTAATGGACAGTTCATGCTATTATCATGACAAAATTACATGAGGCAAGTTACACTGACCGTCAAAGACATAAAAACTTTTGACACGCCTGACGCAACATAGCATATGATAATGTATATGTACACCCAAGCTACAAAGATTTTGGTAATAGAGCCCATAAAGAATGCGAGGGAGACCACAGTAATTGTTCTAAAGAGACGTGTGTTCGAGTCAGAGATGGTCAAGGGAGCGTTGTTTTAATTTTAAAGAAAACGATTTTTATTCTAGATCTTTTCAAAGTGTTTTACTGGTGCAAGCAGCTGTATCCACTTGGTTATTTTATGTAAGGGGCGTATACATACCTGTCAGCTGAAATGGATCAAGATCAGTATATAATATCGGTTTGTTTGACATCTCCTGTCGGCGAGAAGTGATGAGTCTTCTGCTCCCACATTTGTTCATATTACCGAATCGAGAATAAGTAACTAACTCCAGAAGAATGCGTGTCAAATATAGGAAAGTGATCATAATAACTACGGTGGTATGTTTAGCATGCATTTTCATTTAAAGATTAAATTATCTCGTGCGCGCGACATCTTATCTCGAGCACACGACATCTTATTTCGTGTACTCGACATCTTATCTCGAACACTCGAAATCTTATCTCGTATACTCGACATCTTATCTCGAGCACTCGACATATTATCACGAGCGCATAACATCTTATCTCGAGCGCAAGGCATTTTATCTCGTGCGCACGACATCTTACCTCGTGTACTCAACATCTTATCTCGAGCACTCGACATCTTATCTTGAGCGAATGACATCTTATCTCGAGCGCAAACATCTTATCCCGAGCGCACGACATCTTATCTCGTGTACTCTACATTTTGTCTCGAACACTCGACATCTTATCTCGAGTGCATGACATCTTATCTCGAGCGCAAGGCATCTTATCTCGTGCGCACGACATCTTATTTTGATTTCACGACATCTTATCTCGAGCGCCTGGCATTTTATCTCGTTTGCACGACATCTTATCTCTTCCCTTTAATAATGCACGAAGCGACACATGGGGTCTCCTCAATCGTTAATAGCGGAAAGTCGCCATGTGACCAAAAGTGTCGGCGTTTGAATGCCACTGCAATCTATGATGGATAATTTGTGCCATTTCGATGTACATCCAATTTAATTAATGCAATTCCGGAAGGCAAAATAACGATGTTTGTCGGGGCGGCGTTCGGAGGGGCGACGTTCTGCGGGGTGGGGGTGGGGTCTTCGGTGAGGCCATGTTTGTCCGGACGATTTTAAGCCGGACGACATTCAGCGAGGCGACGTGCTACGACGTTAAGCGGGGTGACGGTGGGGCAACGTTCGGGGGTGGGGGTGGGTAGGGTGGGTTTTGTCATCACCACGTTTGTCGTTGTGTCGCCGCGAAAGAACAAAACAAAAATGTGGCACTAATCAGCCACCATAGCTGGCAACTGTTTATATATATTTTTTTTTATAAAAAAATACACTACATTATTGTTTGTCTTTGCCCATTTTAGTCAGACTCCGCATGACTAAGTATACACGTTAAGTTGATCATTTTTCATATAAACAAGTGACGCACTGTTTTCAATGTCTTTTGCAGATATTTAAATATCTGTTATTATTGTGTTTGTGTGTTAGTAACGGACAACCCGCTCCAACATTAGACAATATTTATTTTCTACTTCATTGATTTCCTACTTCATTGATTAAAAAGACAAGGAAAATATTTGTATTAATACATGCAAGGCCATTGATATAGAAGATGTAGTTGCCGTAATGATATTGATAAACTTTATGTTAGTCAACTAAGACATTTTTAACATATGTGTCATCAGGTTTCGCTACATTTGCCATGACATCATCTAGCACTGCTAGCTGCTTACTGCTTCAAATAGTTTCACCGTCTACCTTTCTGACTCCAACTATCCAGCAAAAAAAATATAAACGGTATATGAACAACTTCAATATGGTAAATGTGGCATGGATTTTACAATGTCATTGTTACTGACTTTCAAAATACGTTTTCTGGTGCTCAGTTTCAAGAACATAAGCAATGGAATTGTAACTAACATAATTTTTTAAAATTATGTATGTATAAATAGAAGATTAGAATGTGAGAACAATATTAGTAAAATTGTTTGTTGGTGACATAATACGGGATATACGCTGTCGAGGAAATCCATATCAGGCGAGAGCGAGTCCTGTCACCAACATTTTATCTTGGCGACTACTTTTTACATCCTCGCTGTAATTGACATAATTTTTATTGGAGAGGTCTATCAGGACCTCTCTCCATAGTGCTGGCTTTCAAACTAGGAGGATTTAGACTAAACTACTAATTTTACGGCATTAGATTTCACTTTCTAGCGCAAATTGCGGTGAGGCAGTCTAAAATACCCAATACGCTTGCGCACAAGTAAGTTTTGAAATCCTCTAAGACGAAAATATTTGTTCGTTTAAAATAAAGAAATGTAGTGTAATTTATTGTTTATTTAGCCGGTTCGTTTGCCCTGTTCGGAAGATTTGCCGGAATGAGAAGAGTTCTTCCGAGCTTCGATAGTCGGAGATGTTAATCACGTGATCAAAACAAGGCGGCAATTCGACATATAACATTTACAAACTGAGTAAAGACTAGAACAAATAAAATGTTTAAATTTCTTTTTCAAATAGCACATTAACAAAAGGATAATGTAGATTAATCATGTTATGTTGGAAAATAGCTTGTATTAGCTAATGTTTACATGTTTGTTATAACCGACGCTAAATAAAGATTATCTTATCTTAATAAAAAAATCTCTGGGGAAAAATACATTAAACAAAAGAATGATATATTTTTTCACTTCCGGCAGACGTCCGCTCGATTGGAATTTTCTTCTAAGCTTTTCTAAAGCTTCTCGGAAGCTATTGTTATGGGCGCAAACGAACGGGGCAGTTGACAAATAAGCCTGTCAGGTGAGGTTCTCGCAAAAATGGTAAGATGCTAATTTGGTAGCTTTCACCCGGGCCAAGTTCAGTGTACAGTTATTGCAGTGGTAGCTTTTGAACATTTTTAAATGAAATTCAGTAACTAGAAAATTCTTGAGCCTACAGTCGGATTGGCGGAGGTTGATCATAACCTGAAGATGACTTATTGATTTTGAGGTCATTAGGTCATGGTCACAGTGACTATAACCCCTAATAGGTCACAGTGACCTGCAACAGGGAAACTGTTTTTCGTCTGTAGCACAACCTATCTTATAACCAGAGATATAGATAACAATTGTGATCTATGTCTCTGATATAACTTAAAAAGGAGCAACACTGGACCTCTCCTAGGTTTCTTTTTTTAAAAGAAGCCTTCTTGTATTAATAGAGCTACTTACAGTTGCAGTGCAGTCTGGAATCCTGTTATCATGCTTTGATAATAGTTGAACGAGTTGATTATCACCCGCCTTGGAATGTAAAACGAACTGTATTTTGACTGAATCACAAAACACAGAAGCTCATTTATACAGGTTATGAACTGGTTTTAAAAAACTTTTATGTTTTATCCTTTCGAAAAATCATCAGAATACACGATGTCAGAAATATCGTAAAACTTCGGCTTTCGTCCTGTTTCCTGTTAATTCCTTTATCTTTCAGGTAGATTAAGTGATCCTACAGCAAACTACCTTATTACAAATGTTTTAATTCCTTTGCTTTACGATGATTTAACTAAAACAACATTTCACCCTGGAAAGGCTGCCGTCCAATACAGAGTTACAGTTCTTCTATTGCCACTTACTTCACGAATCTAATTTAGACAAGAAAAAATAGAACGGCAAAAAACATACTGAAATGTTTTATCTCAAAAACGATATCTAGATTCTATAGCTGGAGCTTATAATCTGACTTGATTCAATTACGCTAGCGATGAGGCAGCCATTTTGTTTTTAATCAAAATTCATATCTGAAATTTCCCAGCAGGATAATTATGGAATATATCCTGTCTCCACGTGACGTCTATTGACCAATAGAAATGCAAGAATCTTGTAGGAGGAAAGATAATGAACTATGTCGCATTATATTTAGAATGAACTATAGACCATTCAGGTTGGACATAAAAAATATTTAGTTATGTTGTACAATTATGTATATAGATATCATAAAACACTATGTACTTCTTGTATCTTTGTACTTAATTACCGACTGCATTCCTAAAGAAGCAAAATAATGATAAAAGTCAATAACATATAATTGTGTCAATCAATTGGTAATGTATTTATCATATACATGCAAAAGAATGCCTCATTTCATTAAAAGGAAATACTCAATATATGTTTCAAATTCGTATCTTCTAGATATGTCGGTCAAACTAATGCAATAAGTGAAATAAGCTCCTTGATAAGGGAAAATGAGATTGATAGCTTTAGATTAAAACGTGTACTTATTGTAATAATGCATATGTGATAAAGTTACCAAAATAGCACTTTTTGCTGTGGTTTTCACCGGTAACAACTCCATATAGCGGCAAAAAAGGGGGACAGACCGGAAGATCCTCTTTTATCCCGGAAGCAGATACTTATTTAAGCAAGCCACAGATAAGGCAGTTCTAAACATATTGAAATCGTTTCAGCTACTTTATTAAGATTATTATCAACGTTATCATCAGTATGGCAAGCATGATCATTTTTGCTAAATATCCTGAATAAGTTTATTTTTGTACTGATTATTATAATTCTATTATAACAGAATACAGATGGTCTGTAAAAAAGAAAGCACACAATTTAGATATAGGAGATCAAAGTTCTAGAAAAAAATGTCGACAAGCTCATATGTATACCGATTTAATGAGGTCGGCTGGGAGAGAACTTTATCGAACAACTGAGCTAGAGTTGAATAACAATTTTTGAATTTCAGTAAGTGCCACTTTCCAATCATCAAAGCGTACATTCCATCTCTTTTATGTGTGAAGTCATTATGTACAGTTTTTCGGCGAATGCCGTTATAAGAACGAATTCGTGACCTTGACCGACCCATGCCACGTGACTTCAGTTTGCAAATCAAACTACTTGATAACGCATTATAAATAATTTATCAAAATGAAAAATTTATGCAACACTCTGCCTGATTGGACGAGACTGTCAATTTGTTTCACTCTGCTGATTGTGCTACGCTGAGTGAAATGTAGACAAAGCGTTTGTCCTAAACGACGCTGTTCACAGTTTTAAAGCTAACTTTCGCTCAGTAAATTTAGCAAGAATATTGATATATCTCAAAATGATAAGTTAGTTTAATGAATATGATAAAACCTGTTCAAATACCAACATATAAATTAAAGAAAGAGCTGAATACGGTCTGCGTATCACATGAATAAGGGTGTGATAAGAGTCTTCTATGTAGAGAAGTGCTTTTTAAAAGATTTTCCTTGTTACAATTGTCGTCTGTACATGAAAAGGTTTCTTGCTTTTGTGACTTATTCAGATTGCATATTAAAATGAGTACTTGTTTGCTTTGATATATTTGTTATAAATTATTTAACTGATTTATTATATATGAATAATTTTCTTCAGTATGGTATGCAAATTTTGAACTCAGTTGAGATCTGTTTTATTATGTATATGCTATATAATGACTGAATCTCGTTACATTGGAATGAAGGTACGCTTCATACAGTTTATCTACGTGATATGACTACGGTCAAACTTTGCTTATGAAACAGAAATATTGAAATAGCTGCAGTTGAACGTGTCCCTTGGTCATCACTTTTTTTTATAGGTGTGACGTCATTGTCCAAAGATTCATGAACAGCGAATATGCATTTGTTTAAGTGGGATCAGTTGGCCTATTTTAGGGGCCGCTAATTTAAAAGCTAAAAATAAAAAAACCTTTAGTTGATTTTTTCTCATGTATTCTCATCAAACTTGATTTGTAGCATTTTCATTAGGCCCGCAGCCAACTTTGTTCAGTTGGGACATCTGACCCCTTTTAGGGGCTGCTAGAGCTAAAACAAGAAATGCCTTTAGACAGTGTCTCATGAACAGCTTGATGGATCTTTGTCATACTTGGTCTGGAGCATCATTATAAGGTCCTCTTCCAAATTTATTTATATTGGATCTTGGGCCCTATTAGGGACCACTATAGCTAAAAGTAGATATGCCTTTCTTCGCATTAACCACTAAAATGTAATGGATTTTTTATCAAACTTGGTGTGTAACAATATCATAAGGTCTCCTGCTATTTTGTTACAAATGGAGATAGGGACCAATTTAGTTAAAAATATAAACACTTTTAATGACCTCTTCTCATGAATCGCTTGGTGAATCTTCATCAAACTACTGCTGTAATTATTCGTCTAAGGATAAACGAAACAAAATTGCAACTCTACGAAACCTTTGTGAAAAATTAAAAGAGAACCATTTAAATTGTTAAATTGCGGTGTTTAGTTTTGCAATTTGAAAAATGTTAGATGAAAGATGAATGTTAGATGAAAATTTCATAAACTTCTTTACTTAAAACAATTAGCAGACAATCTTTTTCAAAGATATTTCTTGTTTAAGTGTTTAAAGTTCTATAATAAAAATAGGTATTTGACAACTAAATCAATTAGTTACTCCGATCAGTTAATCTCAGCTCTGTCAGCATATCACTTCGTAAAACAAAAGAAATGAGGACAAATAGAAACAAGAGCTGTCAGTGGACAGCGCGCTCGACTATTCTCAGTGCTTGATAGTATAATATAAGCTATGAGTAAAACTTTAACATTACAATAAGCATATTCTAAGTCCAAAAGGGGCCATAATTCAGTCAAAATGCTTGATAGAATTGCCTCCTCCTTTTTACAGACTGGTGTCATGATGGTAAACATGTATGCAAAATATGAAAGCAAAATCTCAATGGACTTTGAAAATATTTGGGGTGGTAAGCAAACTTTAACATTTATTCTAAGTCGAAAAGGGGCCATAATTTAGTCGAAATGCTTGATAGAGTTGCCTCCTCCTTTTTACAGACTGGATTCATGATGGTAAACAAGTATGCAAAATATGAACGCAATATCTCAATGGACTTTGAAAATATTTGGGTGGTACGCAAACTTTAACAGTTGTGTGACGCTCACGCTAACGCTCACGATCACGCCGACGCCGGGGCGAATAGGATAGCCCCCCTATTCTTCGAATAGTCGAGCTAAAAACTAATATTTCATTATTTGGCTGTTTTAATGGTAATTCTAAGGGAGTAAGAGAAGAAAAGATCATTATGTTGATTAAGTGCCACAGTTTTTATATTGGTTTGGTGTTGCAGTTGTACCTATATCATCAACAGTAAATTGCTATCATTCAAGAAGTCTTTAGCCTCATGTTCTAGCAGGCAGAGAGGTGCAGTGTTTAGCCTTAAGTTCTAACAGGCAGAATGGTATAGTGTTTAGTCTTATGTTCTAGCAGGCAGGGAGGTGCAGTGTTTAGCCTCGTGTTCTAGCAGGCAGAGAGGTGCAGTGTTTAGCTTTAAGTTCTAGCAGGCAGAGAAGTGCAGTGTTTAGCCTTATGTTTTAGCAGGCAGAATGATGCAGTGTTTCGCCTCAGGTTTTAACAGGCAAAGAAGTGCAGTGTTTAGTCTCATTTTTAGCAGGCAGAGAGGTGCAGTGTTTAGCCTCATGTTCTAGCAAGCAGAAAAGTGCAGTGTTTAGCTTCAAGTTCTAGCAGACAGAGAGGTGCAGTGGTTAGTCTCATGTTTTAACAGAGAGGTGCTCGCATTCAAAAACTGATTATTCTTTATTCTAGCTCGCATTAACGCGGTGTTTAGTTTCATGTTCTAGCAGCATTCAATGAGTGTTAGGTTTCTGACAGCCAAACCTGCCAGCCGTTACCCCTCAAAGTTTGTAATTGTGGTCTCCTTATTGTTGAAGTGTTTGCTTATCAAAATAAGTACAAAACTAAAACTGCAAACAGAGACAATAATGTTTACATTTGTATTTCTCTTGTGTCCAAATCCTAAGAGGCATAATTATAGTTACTGGACGTCTTCCATCCGTCCAACTGTCCGTTACCTTAAGCTGCGCTATCAGCTACATTAACAGTTCTTGTCGAGTCCATACATCATCATCAAGTACATATGCACTTTTGGCGGATTTTTACATATACACCTAGTTTGACTTCATCATACGTAATTTTTAGTGGGCATGGTTCCCATTGTTGACATCTCTTTTGTTAAGCAACTTGATGGAACAATGTTTCTGTAAGTGGCCTGACTTACCAGATAAATTGAGAATACAATGCTGGGACATTTATTTGTTTATTTCAGACTTGATTTCGTGGTCCAATCCATCGAACGTGGGTTTGTGGCTTCATATATATTTGCTTTTTGTGGATGTTCTGACTCAGTTACTCGTTAACCATAATGTTTAAAAAATAAGTTTTATCCAGCATTTTGAGAAGACCCCTCGTAATCGATTGTGGAACGTATACATTTACGTTTGTCGTGTCCATTTACATTTACGTCGTAAAGGTCTATTATGAGGTTAATGGTGATAAAACTCTCTACGCACTTAATTAAGACATAGGGACTTTTAAATGCGGCCATCAGGACGTTTGAGAAATACAACATTTAACATTTCGTAATATTTCTTTCGAAATAATTGATTCTGTTTTAAATGCAATATGTTTAAAACGACACAATGAAATTATAGTAAAATATTAATAAATTTAGTAAAAGTAAGTTAAATATTATAAAAATCATGAAATTGTAGCCATATTCCTAAATCCATATTACACTAATGGAGAATTCTTTATGAACAAGTGAAAGTCAAAGTAAATAAGCCTGGCTATAAGCGGCTTAGATTTTATAACTTTTAGGTAGCAATAAAAACAAAAAAAAAAAGTTAGTTTGACTAATGACGTATGTTGGTCTGATCAGTGAATCAGATGAAAGTCAAACAATAATATTCATGATGCTTCGTGATATTCATATTGGCAGTGGATATGCCTTTATGAATATCCTTTAGTTGTTAGACCTTTCACCGTTATAAAATCTGACGCAAGTAATTGTGTGGTACATTGTCTTTTCCAATCTAAGTTCTTTATGAGAAAAGGATTTCGAGCCAAAGAGTATAAGAGCATTTGAGAAGATATCAAGAAACAACTTGTGAATATTACGATTAAAATTAAAACTGATATTCTATTGCATTTGGAAATGATACCCAAATAGATACATGCTGAATTGTACCAAAGGAAAGGTCTGATCAGGATATGTTGCAGGCTTTAACGTATCACACCCAGACCTAGCGCGATATAGTTTGAGGCTACACACATGATCACTATGTCAGTAAGCAAATCTCAATATATATAACGTTTCGGCATTTCCCGTAATTTTTGTTATGACGTGACGTCATTGTACATTATTTCAAAATGTAAACTGCCTGAAGATATGTGTATTGAAAGCGCTTGCAGTGAAAAATTAAAATAATTGTAAAACACAGATGTCTGCTGCTGTTTATTCCTTACAAATTGAACTTCTATATATTTTATACCTGCACAAGGATTTTACTGACTTTATATATATATATATATTTTTTTTTCCAGCAGCTGTTGACGAACTATTTCTTATATATTTATAAACAAGAAATAGTTCGTCAATAGTTCGTCAACAGCTGGAATATGCGGGAAAAATTGTAAGTGAATTAATTAAAACATACGTTGAGATGATAACACCTAGAAATGAAGATATTATTTGAAAGGTAGGCAATACCCCAGAAAAACTGCGTATTCTCTAACCTGAGGGGGTCTCTGAAACTAAATTGTCGTCCTGGTCCTAGGTTCTAAACAAGCACGGTTAAAGACAGACAGCGGCCATGCAGGGTCGATACTATAAGATGCAAGCAAGACTATTACCAAGGAGTATGTTTGAAGGGTCAAAGCGGAATAAAACGTGTCCAGATAGAAATGAGATTAGGACAGAATGCATAATGCATAATAGGTTGAAAACTATATACAATATAGTCCCAAAATACCATACATTTCAAATAAATTTCACAATGATTTGTCTATAATCATAAGCTAAGTAGCTCGAACATATTCTATTTTTATTTATTTCATAATGTTCAAATTTATCATTAAAAAAGATATCAAGGTCATAAACAATACTTGGTGAAACAATTTGGCCAGAAACAAACATTTGTACAAAGTCAAGGTGTGAAACAATGATTATGAGAATGCATTTCGTTGAAACACGAATAAGTCCAAAATGTTTTTATTTTGTATCATAACGCTTTACAAAAATCATTTAAATCCATACTTCAGTCAAAAATATTTCAGAGTTATATATTTTTAAAGCATATCAGTGTATAACTTAAAACAAGTACAAATTATCCTAGGATCAAAATTCAAATCATACAATAATAAACACGATGAAAATCTGATCATTTTTACTATTTTTCTAAAATTAGTTTTATGAAAACACGGCCACATGAACGCAACGTCAACGTATCATACAAGCGCTGAGAAAAATGCTACCGAATCTGGCATACTATTCTAGAATAGAACTAACAGAACGGTGACATATTAATGTCAGACAAATTGTGCAGATTAATTCACTGGATGTCTACACACTCTTAAGTCAATCCGCGAGAGGTGTTTTCCTCCCGTGTTTTAAACTCTATTGAAACACGGTTACGCGTTCACGTTACCTCGACCTGAAATAGTACGTACCTATTTCATTTATATTTTGTTATAGAAACGGCTCATTAGAATTGAAATAGAATATAAAAGTATCATGCTTTTAAATATATGCCACGAGAAATAATTCACTCCCGCTGCGCTCTTGTAAAAGTATTCAACAAGCATAACACCGCATCGTTTACTTTCGACATTTCTTAATGAGCAGTTTGCAACCGATACACAAGTAGTTCTCTTTGGTTCTTTGCCATTTAAAACATGTTCTCTCATGTTGTCGATTTCATAAACTATTCACCGTCCTTTAAGGTGATTCTTTTCTTTAACAAGTCATAGTCTAACGATTATACTATTGTGTTTTTGTATACCATTTTCTTATCTTTTTTAAGTAATAAAGTGTTCATTTTATGATTCTAATTATCAAAATGTGGCCATAATTTAATCAGATTGTAAAATTTATCTCCTGGACAGGCAGAACCATTAATATCACGGTGACCACGTAGCTTATAACCGGAATCAAGTTTTCTTTTATATACAGCCATTTCCAGAAGACTCTGTACGGCATCTTGGGCTTCTGCACTTGGCTCTCTGGCCATGAAATTCCCAATGACAGCTATTCCTGTAATTATTAAAGATATATGCTATACATTTAAGTGATAATAATTATCATAATGATGATCAAGACGACATATCGGGGAAAATGCCATTTGCAAGGGCAGATAACGCCTTTACAATACTGATGACATAAGACTTCTATTGCATATTTTTGTTTCTTTGATGATAGTCCTTTAATATCAAAAGCTTGAAGAAATTTGGAAATTTCGCCCCGAATTCTAGCGTACGCCTTTAATAGCTTCGTAGATACTTTGAAGATAGCATGCTTTCGTTATTTCAAAACAAATACTAAATTTCGAATTTACAGAAATAAACTGTAGTTGTTGTTGCTATTTGTAAATGTAAATGCTGATTTATATTTATTCAATCACTTGTGTACATAATTAACAGAAATGTAAATTTTATTCATACCATTCGATGAAAATAAAACACAAATTTATGAAAATAACATGATTGAACCCGATGTATTCTCTATTATAG
>NW_026462471.1:0-69985 GCF_021730395.1 Mercenaria mercenaria
CTCGGCAGAAATTATTAAAGCTTGTTATAATATAATCTCTACACACCTTGTCTCACTTTTTAACAAAATATTTAAAACTGCAATATATCCAGAAAGTTGAGGCTTAGGTTATATTATCCCCATCTTTAAAGAAGATGACCCGAAAGAAACAAAAAATTATCGCGGTATTACCTTGAATAATATATTATCGAAGATTTATTCGCAGATCTTGCTTAATAGATTTACTATATGGACCATGAAAATGGTAAATGCCCTTAGATCGATGTATTCTGTTGTCCGCTTTTCAGTTAAGCACAATGGGCAAGTCTATTTGGCTGATATTAATTCATGTCAGGGAGTGAAACAAGGTAATCCCAGTTCTTCTCTTTTGTTCATGATGTTCGTGAATGACTTAGCAAACAACATAAATTCAAACCTTTAAGGAATCTTTCCTGTAAACGAATTCTTTTTTTATACTGTACGCCGATGATCAAGTATTATGTTCTACTAAACCAGAAACATTTCCAGTTATGCTAAACGACGTTAAAAATAAATATAAACAGATTTAAGGTAATGATCTTCAAAAGAAGAAAACTAACCAGTTATGATTTTTACCTGTATAGTGAAAAACTAGAGGTAGTTTCATCTTTCAAATCTTTAGGTATATATCTCTTTGAAAATAGTAACTGGCACCGAACGCAACAAAGTATTGCCGGTCATGCTTCAAAGGCTTTGTTTCGATTATTCTCTGTCTTAAACCAATTCGAATTCAAAACTTCTATTAGACACCCTAGTTTCATCCGTACTAAACTATGACTTAAAAGTATGGGGAGGAAATGATGCAAAAGATGTAGAACTAATCCATAACAAGTCTTGTAGAAAAATTCTAACAGTAAATAATTCCACAAATTTATGTGGATTATATGGTGAACTCGGTAGAATACCTATGAAAATAAGAAAACAAATAAATACGATTAGATTTTGGATAAAAAAAAAATGAGAATTCTCTTGTTGAGCAAATTTATATTATGTTTAAGGAAGAATGCAATAAATGATATAACATATAATGGCTTAATTTGGGTTCATCAAATAAAATCTATTCTATACAGTCTGGGTATGTCGGATATTTTGCAAAATAACCAGTACCGTACTATACCGCTTGATATGATTAAACAAAGAATACTCGATCAATATCACCAAACTTGGTATGCTGATATAAATAAGTCACGATGATTAATAACATATTGGAGATTAAAACATAATTTCACACTGGAACCATATCTTGATCTTTATGTATTGCACATAAAATATAAAATTGTACTGAGTATATTTCGTCTATCATCCCATAATCTAGTAATTGAGAGGTATGTACAATAATATACAAAGAAACGAAAGAACGTGTAAATTTTGTAATTCCAAAATCATCGGAAATGAGTACCACTTTCCATTAACTTGTCCTTAGTATACAGATCTATGCCAAAAAAACAACTAGAATGTGTCTGTAGGACACAGGGTGTGCTACCCCCCCCCCCCCCCACTCCCGCCCCCACTGGTACAGTTGTCACAAATAAGGGGCAATAATTCAAATGTTTGCAGTCTTAATGGGATATAGCCTCAACAGACATTTTATGAAAAGGATTCATTATTCTAGGCCATATACTTTTTGAGCTATGAACATCACAAACAAAAACTCCACTATTTTGCCTATTTCAAGGGCCATATCTCTGTAATAAGCGCTAAGATTCTCAAGAAGAATGCAAAGTGTGCAAGGTCACATCATGATAAAGACTCATGAAAAGTTTTATGAATTTACATCAAATACTTTTTGAGCTAGGCACATAATTAGGTGAAAATGTGCATATTTTTACTATTTCAGGGGTCATAACTCTGAAAATAGGGGGTGGAGCTAGCCAGAGTAAAAGAGTTGTGCAAGTTTATATCATGATAAAGACTTATGCAAGTTTTCAATCATTTATATTAAATACTTTTTGAGCTGGGTGTGTCACAAGGTAAAAATGTGCATTTTTTACTCTTTCAGGGGTCATAACTCTGAAAATAGGGGCGGAGCCAGACGAAAAATAGGAGGTGCGCAAGTTCGTATCATGATAAAGACTCATGCAAGATTTAATCAATTTATATGAAATACTTTTTAGCTAGGCGTGTCACAAGGTGAAAATGTGCATTTTTGACTATTTCAGGGGCCATAACTCTGAAAATAGTGAGCGGACCCAAATGAAAAATAGGAGGGATGCAAGTTCATATCATCGTAAAGACTAATGCAAGGTTTCCTGAATCTATATCAAATACTTTTTGAGCTAAATGTGTCACAAGGTGAAAATGTGCATTTTTGACTATTTCAGGGGCCATAACTCTGAAAATAGGAAGCAAAGCCAGACGAAAAATAGAAGGTGCGCAAGTTCATATCATGATAAAGACTCATGCAAGGTTTCATCAATTTACATAAAATACTTTTCAACCTAGGCGCGTCACGAACTTCGGAATGACGGACGGACGGACGCACGCACGCACGCATGGATGCACGGACAAGACCAAATCTATATTCCCCTACACTCATGGGGGGCGGGAAACCACTGTATTACACATGGCCAACGTTGAATAAGTTTAAACTAATGATGTCAAGAAATTAAAAATAAAAGTTGATACTTGTCGAAATATTTGTATCTTGCGAATAAGCGTAGACAACAACTTTTATTTTAATTCCTGTCTTGTAATTTTAACATTTTATATAGAGGATATTTGTTTGTTTCGGTGTAAGATCGAAAATTTATTTCATCGAGTGAACATCACATGAATATTTTCACGAGTGGCGAAGCCACGAGTGAAAATATTAACATGTGATGTTCACGAGATGAAATAAATTTCGATCTTTCACCGAAACAAACAAATTTTCTGTTTATTTCATGCTTATTCAGTGGTTTCTTTTATAAAATCGTTTTACTTTTTAAAAATTCCCCCGCAGGGAGCCCCACTGTTTACGACTGTCAGCGCTGTGTTATGCGTCTCAAATAGTTCTACAAATTTGGTCCAGGTTGTGTTTTGTCTAACAGAAGAAAGGAGATTAATTTATTTGTAAGGGATATAAATAATATATTTGGTACTTCAAAAATTTTATTCATGTAACTTCAGATATATTTAAACAAACAATGTGTGAAATTCATACGCGCAGATACGCGCACTTGCGCTTGTCAAAATTCGAGTCCGCCATTTTGTTTTACTTCAGTCAATCGGTAAACAGTTAGAACAAATAACTGGAGAAACAATACGAACAGTGTAACAGTGGGATTTTAAATGGACTTATATGTAAACTCTCGTGTCGTGAGTGTTACAGTTAGTCACTGTCACTTTCTGGAATCATTCTTATTCGTTTGAATGGTCTGGCAGTGGCAACTGGCGAATCGAGCATGTTGGAAACGGACTCTTCAGCAGTTGCATTACTTCGGCCTGCATAAGAATAAATGGGGAGTGTTTATTTAATGTGCGTACTGGTAAAGTGCAGGTGTCCCGTCCTTGGTAACGTGTTAGAATCAAAATAATACATCTCATTTAGTGATTTGCTCTTGAATAAATCAGTGTTTGTCGTTCAGCTGCGTAGTATTATACAACTCGGGCTCCGCCCTCGTGATATAATTCCTTCGCATCTGAACTCCAAACAGTGATTTATTCAGCGACAAATCACCGATGAGATATATTATTTCTTAAATAAACCACTCGCGTGCAGTGACGTTACCGATCCAGGTGCATAGCACGGTTGTAAAAAGTAGTTTTTTTCTTACACTGTTGATACTAGTATGTAGTGTTAGAATCGAAATAACAAGTTCCCAAGTGTGATTTATCGTAGAATAACACGAGTTTTTCGTTCTTATGCGAAACAGTATTTAAAATAATACGGCCTTCTTGATACATTCTTACATGTACGCATAAGAACACAGAAAACACGGGTTATTCTACGATAAACCATGTTTGGGAACTTATTACTAAAATTTTCTTAATTTCACGGCTAATTCAAGTCAGCGATAAAATCTTAATCGTGCCATTTATTAGCTTGCTAGAATGATATCACCTTCTAAGAAATTGCGAATATGACGTCGGCAGTAAGAAAGCGAGGATGAGCAAAGCATCAAACTGACAGTGCATGTCCTTCTATGGTTAATTTTATGACAAGAACGGAAAAAATCTTAATGAAGAAATCGCAGGTGGAATTGTACCGGACATCATAACAAATGTCATTGATTCTGGTTGGAAATAGCCCATGATGAATAGCGAAATACTAAAACGTAACAGAAAAATTACTAAAGTCATTGAAAACGGACAAAAAATGATAGATGCACTCCCTCCAGCAAAAAAAAAAAAAAAAAAAACTAACTAAGAAAGATTAAATGTTTGCGATGCAAAACTAATACTGATTGAATTTGGTTGTGAAAAAACAAAGAATTGAAACACTAATTGCATGAAAAATTATCTGGAGGCCTGGGCTTACAGTCTGATAAGTACTTGAAGATTCTTGTTATCAAACTACTTTAAATATACTGAATTTATGCAGGTATGACTTTGGTAAGGGTATTTCAAAAGTAGATATTTTACAGTTTTAGGGTGTTTCTTTTTTTCAGAAATGAATTTGAAAAGGAAAGAAAAGATCAATAGATGTCAGATTTGAATTTTTTTGATTGTCGGAAAAAGTTTTAGTATCCATATGACGGCTTATAATTTACGTACTTGACATTCCAGTAAAACTGTCGTTTTAAAGCTCTGAATTGAAAATGTTTGCAGAAAAATGGGGGGAAAAATTTTCAGTTTGGAACTCAGAACAATATCGGCTATAAAATCAGGCTTATAAAACGTTGCTATATCAGGATATTTTCAGCTGTTCATTTATTATATCTAGATAAACCATGGAAAAGCATAAAATAAGAATATAGATGTATAATATGCACACCTGTAAGGCGTTATTCTGGGATTTTCAATTCCTGCTTCAGCCTTCATGTCTCTCATAATGTTGTAAAGTTTATTTATTCCAAGTGGGTTTTTTTGAACCAGCATCTCTGTGGTTTATCATTTGGTGTAAGGAAGAATGGGCTGTCAGGTTTGCACATTTCGTCCGGTCGTTTCTGGCTGTACAGCTTGTACAGATGTACAGGATCTCTCTGGGCGTCAGCAGTGGCATAGGCTTTGGGTTTTGTACCTCTGAAGTAATGAAATTTACACTGTTATACATCATTAAAACATTTATCTTTATTACAGTCTCTAACCTTTTGACAGACATTTTACAGAAAAAATGCAAGTCTAAAAACTCTAAATCGTAATGGTGATTGTAGCAACATACAACAGTTGTGCATCCAAATAGTCTAGCGGAAGGACGGCTGTTACTAAGTAGCAGTAGGCCTGGGTTCGAATCCCAGTTTGGATAGCTGTTTTGTTGTTTATCGTTATCATTACAAATAATCTACCATTATATTTCAGTAAACGCGTGGACGTTGTTTATAGTATAGGAGACGTTAGTCAAATTGACTTATTCATATAATCTAGTAAAAGAAAGTAGAATTTTTGATGTTTCGCCAGGGAAGGTTATCATGTGGGGAAAAAAGAATATGACATTTGTGACTTTCCACATTGAGTTTATTAAAGGGACTGGCCTCCAGATCATTCTACTAGTCTACTAAAAGATTTTTTAGATATCTGGAAATAAATGCTATATTTCTTAAGAAGGGTTTAAAACTTAATTACTGACAAACTATATCATGTTACGGAAACACATTAGAATTTGCTGTTTTTTCTACTTTTTACGATGAAAATCGAAATGCGTTTGTAACGCATTACTCCAGGTAAACTGTCTCAATTATAAAAATCTGTATTTTGAAATCATAACTCACTAATTCCTCAATAGCTTTATTAGTTACGAAGACGGGAAAATGTCTTTATTGCCGTGGTTGTCCGGGGTTCGATTGCCGAGACGGTCATCTTTTTTTCTTGAATAGGATTTTTAAATTATTTTAGAAACAAAAACTCATATTCTAATGTTCGTAATATGACCAAAGTTCAATTTGAAAGAAAAAATATTATCAGGGACTACCTTAGCCTGGAAATTTAGGGAGAAGTGACTTCTCCCTCCTGGGGAAACAGGGAGAAGTTTTGAAATTTTGGGAGAAGTTCGGCAAATGTGAGACAGGACATTGCTTACATGCATTAAATAACAATAATAATGTTTATTCAGTTCCATTTGTAGTATTAGCTTGCTATGACTTAAATAAAAACGGTGCAATGTTTCAACAATACAGTACATATTTGTACTGTTTTACTGCAAAATGTTTAACAACTTGACACAACAAATCTTTCCTCATATAATCAGTACTTAATATTTCTTGGATTAAATTTTTTTCTTCCTAGAGCAGCTTTTTCAGGTATGTGAGCATTCTGAGTTTAAATTTTTTTATGTTCCTTCAAGTTGACAAACTACAGAGTTTAAAAACCTCTCAATCTTACAATGAAATGTTATTTGTATTGATCAGTAGATAAAATACTTAAAAAACAGGGGCAATATTTTTAAAACTACATATTTTGACACAAAAAATCTAAAAATTGGTTAAATGTATTACCTCCCTTTAACACATTTCAGAATTAACTAAAAGAGTTGTCTGCTATTTTTATCAAACAATAAATTTAATAGTTTGTCAAGGGCCATGTATTTAACTTACATCTGTTTTTAATGAAAGAGAAATGCAGATTAAAATGAATAGTAAGCAGATCCCAATTGAAAAATAAACGTCGGGAGTAACGGGTAGTCTACACTGTGATGGCAATAAAAATTTCGAAACGATTTTTACCTGAAAACAAGAATAACTGGATAAGACAAGTACCGAGGGCGTTCGGTTGACCCGAGGTTCCGTGTTTTGACCCGCGAAAATCAAGAAAAACTCGTAGCTGACCCGCACAAAAAAAGTGTCCCGTGCTTCGGCTCGATCCGCGAAATGCGTCTCGAGTTCGAAGTTCTGCATTGTGAATCAAAATCTCGGTGAATTTCAATTGTTCGCCGCCACAATTTAAGTATGACAGTAGGCGGAGCGTCGTATGTTAATTAGCTACTGACAGATGTCAATCACTCCACGCGCCGACTGACACGTAATTAGGTTTGTAATTCGGAAGTTAATTATCGCCGTTTTACGAAGTTTTCGGGCTCTCTGATCTCCGATGTCGGTCAGCTTTAATTATTACTCTTTCATTCTTTAATTATCGTTTACTGCAATCACATTAAATGCAAACAATTAGCAGCTTATCATGCGGCGTCAATCTGAAATCGAGTGATCATCTTATGTTGTCATGGACACATTTCGCCGCGCGTGCCTCCCGGTGACATCCTGTGTATTGCGTATTGTGTTTACAGACTTTACATAACCGAGATGTATAATATCGGCACACTTTATTGCCAATTATGTTTTACTTTCATCCAATTTTAGGGCGACTTGAACTTCGCTTTTCTGGGCGGGAAGGGCGAAGTGAAATATTTTAAAGCGAAGTTTTCGCTCAACTTCGCCTAAAACGCAGTCCCTGTATTATTTATCCAAATCTGGAGGTCAGTGCCTTTAAACTCGATGAGTAAAATTGATAAAATGCTCTGCAGAGCCTCGCATTTTATTATTTTATTCAACTTGTTTAATAAATTCAATATGAAAAGACACTCCTGTAATATCAGATTTCACATATATTTTTTTTTTTATTTCACAGATTTCACATTTTCACAAGGAAAGCTTGTGCAATTTTAAAGATATTTTAAGATGGTATCAAAAATACAAAATATTTAAAGCATTTTGTGCATGAAATAAACCGAAAAGAAATATCAGTGGAAGAATGAGATATTTCAATTTGTGACACAAATTTTGAAATTACTAATTTTAGTGCTCATTCAGTGACACTGAAAAAAAACAACACAAAAATTATGGTAGATCTACTGTATATGAATTAAATTACTTTATCACATGTTCGACTTTGCGGGAGTGTAATAAAGCCATTAAATAAAAATGATAATACACTAGTGTAATAACGCTTTGACGTCGACGTCGTTTACAGTATAGGAGACGCTGGACAAATTGACTTATTTGTATAGTAAAAGAAAGTTGAATTTTTGATGTTTCGACATGAATAGCTAACATGTGATGAAAAGAATATTACATTTGTGTCTTTCGACATTTAATTTATTAAACTCGTTGAATAAAATTGATAAAATGCTCGGCAGAGCCTCGCATTTTATCATTTTATTCAACGAGTTTAATAAATTCAATATGAAAAGACACTCATGTAATATCCGCTATTTATCACATGTTCGACGTTGCGGGAGTGTAATAAAGCCATTAAATAAAAATGCAATTGAAACGTACCTAATGTCCCGAGGATTTGAACCAGATCTGGTTTTGGTTTGTCTCTCTTGGTCATATATAAGATACTCCTCACCAGAAGTTTCGTCCATTCTAAGATGAATATCTCCCCAGCAGAGATCACGGCATTCTTTGCCTGTCCGCATTCCAAAATGGTTTGTGCATACAAACCACATGGAGTGTAACAAAGACCTTGGAGTGTAGTCACCTAGTGTCCTGGCTTCATGCATCTGGTCAATGATAGACTCTGTCATGGTTTCTGCAGCTCTCGGCTTATTGCCAAGTCCCTGGCCTTTCAGCTGTTGCTGTTTTCTTGAAAGGACAGCTCGTGTTTTGGAAAATTCTCTGTCCTTGAATATGGCAACATTGCTGTCACTTGCTTTTAGATATCTGTCAACAGAGCTTATAAAGCCCCGCAAAGTTGTAGGCTCATATTCCCTGCCATCTTTCTTGGTAACACCCAAGATAAATTCACACAGTAATGAATTAAGCTGATATGGGGGAATGTATTCTGGTTTTCTCATTTCATTTTTTGACATCAGAAAAGAGAAGAATAACTTCATGTCACTCTCTGTCTTCTTTTGGGTATTTTTATTTTCATTTTCTTTAAGAAACTGGTCAGCATCTACTTGTCTAAAGTTCCTGTCTGCAACCTGAAAGTCTCCATATTCCTCCTGGTCAAAGAAATTTGTGAAAATGTCATTCAAGACCTCTGGATCCAGTTCTTCTACAGACATCTTGATTGTATACTAAAGCAGACGTCAGATTTGACAGGTGTTGTTGTTGTTGTTACAAACATGTAAACAAAGGGAAGCTACTACAACCAACCTGTCACCTCATGTATATACATGTACATAGAGAGGTGTCCAATTGGGGGAAGAAAGTAGTCCGGCACAGTGAAAATTATATTTTGATAAATTTCACTGTGGGTTTACCAGGATATAATCTACCATTATATTTCAGTAAACCACTGAAAAGCATGAAATAAATGTAAGTCATATGCCTGAAAAGTATAATATGAAATAGAAGCTTCTCTTTAATTTCATGATTTTTGTGACCGCTTGATGTCCGTCGTGCGTTAACAATTTCTAAAAACATTTTCTTCTTGAAAACCACTGGGCAGAATTACACTAAACTTCACAGGAATGATCCTTGGGTGGCCCCCTTTCAAAATTATTAAAAGAATTGAATTCCATGCAGAACTCTGGTTGCCATGGCAATCGAAAGGAAAAACTTTAAAAATCTTCTTGTCCAAAACCACAAGGCCTAGGGCTATCATATCTGGTGTATAGCATCATCTAGTGGTCCTCTACCAAAATTGTTCAAATTATCTCCCTAGGGTCAAATATGGCCACGCCCCGGGGGTCACATGGTTTATATAGACTAATATAGGGAAAACTTTGAAAATCCTCTTGTACAAAACCACATGGCCTAGGGCTTTGATATTTGGTATGTAGCATCATCTAGTGGTCCTCTACCAAGATTGTTCAAATTACACCCCTAGGGTCAAATATGGCCCCGCCCCGGGGGTCCCAAGTTTTACATAGACTTATATAGGAAAAAAGTTTAAAAATCTTCTTGTCTGAAACCACAACACTTAGACCTTTGATGTTTGGTTTGTAGTATTGTCTTATGGTCCTCAACCAAATTGTTCAAGTTGTACCCCTGGGGTGAAAAGAGGCCCTGCCCTGGGGTCACTTAGTTATTATGTGAGTTATATATTTTTTTTAAAATCTTCTTGTCTGAAACCAAACGACCCAGGCTTTTGATATTTTGTATGATGCGTTTTCTCTTAGTCCTCTACCACATTTGTTCAAATTATGCCCCTGGGGTTAAAAGAGGCCCTGCCCTGGGGTCACTTAGTTATTGTGTGAGTTATAAAAGAAAAAATACTTAAAAAATCATTTGATCCTATTTCCAAGACTGTTTAATTATAATTACCTGATGACACCAAGTAATATGATGTCACTTGACTGTGGCCTTGGCCTACTGACCTACTTTCTTGTTTTTGAAGATAAGCCTTGAAGTTTTGATGACATACATAGTTTTGCACACCAATCGTAAAACTGAATTTCATTGACCATGAATTTGACTTACTGCCTTTCTTAATATTTTATTATCAGTTTGACATTTGAAACATGTAGCTCATATTACTCAGGTGAGCGATCCAGGGTTATCATGACCCTCTTGTTTCTTTTTTCATGTTTGCCATATGAATATATGTTAGGCTAGAAGCAACGTAATTTTGCTTAATGCTGAATAAATGTTGTTGTTGTTGTTGTTGTTGTTAACGGATGAGTGTATTTAAACATGGTTGCGTGTTAAAAATAACATATATGTCAGTTAATGAAAAAATTAGAACTTGGTTGTTTAACTTCATTTGTCTTTGTTAAACCTAACTGATACGTAAGAAATTGAATACAGGATTTAAAAAATAAAGATAAAACATATGGGTCTAGGAATGGAACTCTAAGCGAAAATGTATAAAACGGGATGCGTAACCACTCCCCCAAGGAGGATTTAGTGGTAGCATCGGAAACGTTTTTAATGAACTTAATCCTATGTTATTCTTTTGTTTGTTTACATTAAAAAACGCCATAATACTGTGCGATACCTTATAGTACTGTGCCCTAACGATAACGTGATGTTTACAAACATGCCTATAAATAGACATAGATGAAGTATAGGAAATTCAACCTTTTTCTATCTTGTCAAAATCTAAATATTTTTATTTTTAAACCTGTATTAAATTTCATTTAGGTTTAAACCCTTTAGTGCACATTTACGACTGTAGACAAACAATAACATTTCGACAACAAATGTTTTTCAGCACGATTTGTCCTCTAAACCGTTGTTAACAGTACCCCTTTTAGGCTGTAATATCAACATCGGTCATGTTATTCATTACTTCTACGAAATAGACATGTTTATTTGCACGTGGGTTGCAAATATTCGTGTGTTTTCTTTTAATTTGCATCAGGACAAGGACATGTTTCAGGTGGGATAGAAAACATTCATGTGCGCTAACATGTTCAAATGTTTTTAAAGACTTGCTATGATACTGAAGCTAAATTAAAGCAAAAAAATGTAAACTGTCTTGTTGATCAGGATGTGCTGAAATACAAGCCAGTAGTCATGTAAATATTGAACATTATCAAAACAACAGGGTTGGATGAGGATGTATGGTATAGTATATATAGGGAGCCGGATTAATGAAAGACCAAATACTCTGTTGTGCGAGTTATAAGTCGTAAGATTACAAAATCGAAAGAACATCTGAACAGGTATGCTACACTTTTTGCTGTAATTACGATTTTAATTCATACATTTACTACTTATAATAGTACTAGTTCAGTAGGCGATGATTCATTTTGTTTCTATACCGATAAATTCTAAATGGAATATCTAATTATTTTATGTTAATTTTATTTACTTTCATTTCAGTGCGCAATCATGAATATCGCTACTCTCATTTTGGTTTCATGCTTCGCAAGTGTGGCCTTTTCATATCCTGACATTATATCCCGTAGCGACTGGGGTGCTCAGTCTGCTAGTAAATACATCCCTAACCTTAATCATCCGGTTGAATACGCAGTGATTCACCATACAGCATCCCAGAGTTGCTCAACTATCGATGACTGCAAAGAATATATAAAAAATACACAGGCTGATCACATCGAAAGTTCAACGGTATCATCAAGTTTCTTAAATCTCACTAGTTACTTTATTTTCGTAATTGCAATTAAATGGTGTTCATAAAAGAAAAACACAAGCAGCTTATATTAAATGCTTATCAGTAAGTGTTTGTTTCCTGCAGTTTTATAAAAAAACTCTTAATATTAGCAGTGATTGTCTCTGATTTTGTTCAAATTATCATATTTAATTTGAAATTTCGCCTTGCGTGTTTCCGTTAAAATATCATTTTAGACTAATTGTACTGCATTTTAATACTATGAAGCTTTTCGTTCAGTTGAAAATTATCATATAAAGAAAAGCTCGTTCTTGTTACTAATTAAGATTTGTTAGAACAACTAAAACTTTATACGACAATTACTCGAAGGCTGCATGTAAGAACAGAAACAAATGTGTAGTGTATTAACATTTATATAACAGATTGGATCTGATATCGCATACAACTTTCTTGTGGATGAAAACGGAAACGTTTACGAAGGAAGAGGATGGAATAAAGTTGGCTATCACGCTGGTGTATGGAAAATTAATAAAAACAGTATTGGTAAGGTTAAACCCTTGTTATTTCACACTAATTTCAAAACTCCGTTAAGTTTCAATGGAACCTAAATATTATGATTAATTATTTGTACCTGAAGTTTTATTTTAATATTGCAATCATTTTATATTAATCATCAAACAAATATATCATTGCATCATTATCGTCGTCGTCGTTGCCACCACCTTTCATTATCATCATATTTGTAATCACAGGCATCGTTTTCATCATCGAGATTTTATTTTCATATTATATAAATGAATAAGATCCACGTTGAATATTTACAGGAATCGCTGTCATTGGAAATTTCATGACCGAAGAGCCATCCACAGAAGCACAGGATGCCGTACAGAGTCTATTGGAAATGGCTGTTGATGAAGGAAAGCTTAAATCCAACTACAAGTTACGTGGTCACCGTGATGTGAAAAGTACTGCCTGTCCAGGGGATAAATTTTACGATCGTATTAAACTATGGCCACATTTTTATTTTTAGAATCAGAAAATGAACAATCTAAAACGTGGTAAAGAGATAATAAAAGTCAAACCAAAACACGCTATTAATTAATCGTTTAAACTTAGAATATAACAAGAAATCATGCGAAGAGACTATACAGGAAATATTTTCCGAGCGAGAATAGTTAGGAGAGAGAATATTTTTAATGGCTAAATGCTTCAATGTGTTGACGTATTTTTGTGACAAATTGTTTAATAGTTAAGATGTTAAGCTTTTTTATTGATTGTTGCATGATTTTGGTTTTAATGTTATTTATCATTTAAGAAAGAATTTAACTTTTCACCCTCAGATCATATCTTTATTTTTTATATTATGTATCTTTATGTTTATTTTATCATATTAGTGCAAAGTATGTCTCATATTTAACACTTTATCTGATTTATATGTGTGAATTTGTATTTAAGGATTATGTAGTCCAGTACAAGGTAGACTGTTTTTCGCTTTTGTTATTAGATAAATTTATGAAAATTAAAATAAAATTTGGAAGAAATTCTTGTAAACCATATAATACAGTTTATCAGTGTCTTTAAAAAGTGAAGTATAAAAAAGAAAATAAAAGTTATGTGAACTTATTATATGCACTTGTCATTTTTGATATAAAAAGGAAACTAAATTGTCAAACTAACCGCCTCGGTAGCCTAGTGGTAGAGCTTCCCCTTCGAGTGAGTGCGAGAGGTCGTGGGTTAAATCCCCGACCGTGTCATACCAAAGACTTGAAAAATGGTAGCAGTAGCTCCCTTGCTTGGCGCTCAGCATTTGTTTTGGGTTTAACGCCGTTTTTCAACAGTATATCAGTCATGTAACGGCGGGCAGTTAACCTAACCAGTGTTCCTGGATTCTGTACCAGTACAAACCTGTTCTCCGCAAGTAACTGCCAACTTCTCCACATGAATCAGAGGTGGAGGACTAATGATTTCAGACACAATGCCGTTTATCAAATAGTCACGGAGAATATACGCCCCGCCCGAGGATTGAACTCACGACCCTGCGATCCGTAGACCAACGCTCTTACCTACTGAGTTAAGCGGGCGGATGGCGCTCAGCATAAACTGTCCAGTAATGTAAAATAGAGTGTTCAAGGAATACGGTATTAAAGGAGCATACGTTACCACGTGACGTGACATGACCGTGTGATCACATGGTACGTAGGAAAAAGAATTTCGACAAACACGTGTCATAATGTAAGAGAATACGGTACACACGTGTCATAGGTTACAGAAATACGTTATCTTACCCGTAAGGTACAGAAATTCGTTGACAAGCATATTATACATATTATGTTATCGTCAAGAACGTTATTTCCTGCTAGATAAGTTCGCTACTGTAACAGTATATTAATTCATGAAATCCAACGAAAGAGACATTTGCCTCCTAAAGTGAGAAGCGATGAGAAAATAAGAAATTGGTTAAATACACGAGGGAAATTTGAAACGTTTAGATCTCTTTTAACTGAAGTTAATAAAACTGATGAAAGCCATTTTAACCTCGCCGCCATAAGTGTAAACTATTGGATGAAATATGTAGTTGACACTGTGAATGTGTATTTAACAATTCATCAGGTATGAATCAAATACCACCCGCCTTTAAAGTATCGAGTCATCACCGTTAGTCCGTGGGAATTATAAGATATTTTCGGTCATGGTATTATACGGCGTTACTATAGTTATTCAAACGTTTTTAAAAACGATGCGAGTCTAACTTTTCATCTAGAGAGATTACTTCTCTTGAGAATTTTATAGACTGCGCAAAATACCTGCTTTCGTAAGATGTTGGAACTAAAAGAACGTCGTAAAATCTGAATGCCGTCTATAGAATGTATTTCCTAATATGAAAAGAAATTATATCGATATAATCTTGGTCGAAAATCATATTATCTGTCGCACTTATTGGTCGTACGTGACATAAAGGTAACTCTATAAAGTTCATGTTAGGGTGCGCGGCAAAGAAATCTGATTCGCTTGTTTAGGTCAATACTTGATTCAAAACGCCGCTTTCAAACAAAGGAGCTGAAAGGATTTTTTAATTATGTTTTTGTCTCTAAATATCATACCTTATTGAAAGTATCTATATATTCTATGACAACAGATGCTTTTCTCCATCTCGTTTTACGGTATTAATTGAAATAAAAAATGGATACCAGCATTATGTATATAACGAGTTTAAAAATGTACGACCTTCCCATTTCACAAATAATGCTCCATTCTTTAGACTCAGTTATCGTTCATACTGTATTACGATCTTAACAAATAATCTGGGTAAAGTCCACTAGACAATGCCGTATACCATCTATCTAAGTTCTAGATCTTCAGGTTTTAGAGAAAAATTTAAAATTTAAATTATTTTACAATATAGGGAAAAAAAGCCTCGCCCCTGGCGGCCATGTGTTTTAACGAAATAAAATGGCTTAAGCAATTGTTGCAGAATGATACCCAGAGCTCATTTCTCCAAAATAGTTTTGAAATCCGACTGAGAAAAGGATTTTTAAAGATTTTCATTTCGGTTTCCATGGCAACCACAGTTCTGTATAGATATTAATTCTTTTGGCAATTCTGAAAGGAGGCCGAGAATCCCTCCTGTGAAATTTTGTGTAAATCTGCCCAGTAGTTTTGAAAAAGAAAATTTTAAAAAGAAGATTTTTAAAATGATAAATATCTTTCTGAATACGGAATGATTTTATCCTCATTTAGGTATAATTGGATACAAAATCAAAGGCGCGACATGGCCCGTGTTTGTTAAATTTAGCATGGGGGACTGTGGGAGACTTGTATAGATGTGCGCGTGGGGTAAGGGGAAGAGTAAATCAACTGGAACGAATCTGTAACCCAGTCTAAAATCTTCAGTTTAAATATTTTCAAAATCAATATTTCAACTTCTCTTAATTAAACATTTCATTCTTAATTTCTGCTTTTAATGATATTACTAGTATTATTTAAGCTAATTGCGACGGGTGGTACATTCTGTCAGATCATGTTAGGAAATCAAACATACGCTTTGTAAATTCATACAAACTGTCAATTTCTCATTTTTCTTTAAGCTAAATTTGTCGAGATGAAAGATCAAAGTTACTGAAAATAGTTTATTGTTGTTCATTAAGAATCCCTAATCATCAATTTTTCATTTGACTAGTTATAATGCGCATTAGTTGAAGTATCTCAGTTTGAGCATATAATGTAGAAAAGTGAGGTTAAGGTTAACTATGGTAGCTGATTTCTGCCAACTTCGCCTTTTTGCTTTGTCGCCCGCGAGATTTTTGGTATTGGCGCGTTGTCGCCTTTTCGCTTTTTCGCGGGCGCCAGGACGAAAAGGCGAGATTTCAGGTTTTGGCGCGTTGTCGTCTTTTCGCTTTGTCGCGGACGCCAGAGCTAAAAGGCTAGATTATGAACTCGACAAGCAAAAAAACACAACGCGACCAGGCGAAATAGCGATGTACGCGCTATATTCGCCGTGTAAAACATCTCGCTATTTCGCTTAGTCGCCTTGTCGCCCGGGACAAAGCGAAAAGGCGACAACGCCCCAAAGAAAAATCTCGCCTTTTCGCTTCGTTGCCTTCCTGTAGCGCATGCGCACACCATTGTTATAAGATCTTCAGTTTAATAATATTTTATTGCTTTCTGTTTCAAAGATACACACAAATGTACATACATTTTTAACACATAACAAAAAAAAAGGTCGGGCAACGAGTTTTTTCAACATCAGCATACAGTCTTTCCCATAGAAAGAATGTTATACTCTGCTAAACAGATTTAATGTGAGCAAGTTACTTGAGAGAAAAAAAAAACAACAACAAACAAACAAAAATTACAATAACACAAAAGAAAAAAACATATCAAAGAATACATTTTGTAATGAACTACTATGTTGTGTCTTAAACTGTCTCTTCATCTCGACCGTTCCAAAAGAAACCCATACTTGATATGAACTGATACTTATAACAACTTATTTAAAACTTATATAAAGTTATATACATGTATATTGTTCAAGCAAATAACAATTTCATTCATAACAAAATGTATATAAAAGGTAACAAATAGAAATAAAAAGAAAGATATATAAGGTTATTGAATTCATTGTACTACTTAAACCGATTTGATTGTTGAATAAAAGCTTGCACTGCTAAATATATTTTACTATTTTCTTCTTTTTTTGGGTGGCAGATAGCTCAGTGGTTTACACACTGGCCTTCCAATCCTGAGGTCGGGGGTTCGATCCACGGCAGCTATTTTCAGAAACGCTTTTCAGTGTTTCCCACCCAACAGTTACTAGAGGTGTACTGGTCAGGAACCCAGGCAATCCTTGCGTGTATCAGTGATACACACTGGGCACGTTAAAGAACCAGGCTGTCTATTCGCAACGAGCTAGGCTAAGTTAACCGGACAAGCCTGTATCTGATTTCTGATCTCTCTGTCAAGGGGGCTTTGTCTCACTCTGTCCCTCTGGTCAGATCGCCCTGTGTCTGTACTAGTACAGGATGAATTATGCGCCCTGTGTGGCTGCATTGAACTATGTAAAGCGCCTTTGAACGTGAAATTAATCATGAAAAGGTCGCTATATAAATCTAGTATAATAATACGGCGACAAAGCGAAAAGACGAAGTTGGCAGAAATCAGCCACCGAAGTTAACACTAATGGTAATAATTGTTTTAACCGGGAGAACGAAAAAGCAAGACAGATGGATGTTGTTTTATACACATTTATTTATATTTATTTAATTAACCAATAAATTCACAATTTCATTTCTATGAAAGCATGAATTTGTAAAAAGACAAACATATATTTGCAACAAATGAATGTGAATGTGAATGTAAAATTTACAACTATGAACACTTGTTGAGAATAGATTTTTACACTATAAGGTCATACAATATGATCCATAGCGTCATTTATAACAATTTTTTCCTGTGTCAAACTCGGCATCTTCAAATGCTGATAAACTCTGTTCTTAAAGAAATGCACAAACAACATCTCACTACTATTGTAGTGTCTAGTTTTACAGTAAGAGTTCGTTCTCCTCTTCTGTCACTTATTTCACCGGCGATTACCTAGTAAACATACGTCATTCTAAGCGCTCTAGGTAACAGTGAATGACATCGTAATAACAAATGCTTTTTTCTCCGACGGTGACTTGACTCGCAGCTAGTGTTTTGATGAGATGTCTCATTCTCGAACGTAGGAAAGTCTCACTGTAATATAGCGTTAGAAAGTTGGCTTAGTCTTTTGAAAATTTCAGAAGCAGCTTGTATTTGTCTTAAAGTTATTGACTGTATTAATTGTCGCCTTATACCAGGTTCAGCGTTACTCAAGGCTCTCAGAAAGTTTAATTCTCGAAATACTCGCGACTGTTCCATGTCAGAAGTGTAACTTTGTGCAGTTGTTACTCTGCGATCGCCCTAAAGTGGCAGAACTTGAAAGACCAATTAACTAGCTCTTTCGACAACTTTACAACCCCCTTTCAAATTTACTCTTTAGCCAGTTCTTTAGCAACTGGCTATAGCTCTAAATCAACTACCAAGTTTCAACCTCGCGTCGTTTGAGTTTTCCTTCTATTTCTATGTGACCGCATCACACAAATATTCTTGACGTGTAACATAGTCCCATATTTTTTATAATCTTGGTATTGTGCGAGTGTATGAGCCACTGAGGACTACTGTTTAAAACAACAAAAACAAAAACAAGCAGCAACGGATTGTAGAATAATTATGAACTTTATATTCACATTCGAAATATTCGTAATCACTCCGCTCTAGGATAAGGGTTAGAGTTACGTTTTGGGTTTAGGTTTAGGGTTTAGAGTAGTGTTGAAATTGGCCCCGCCCTGGTGCAAACTCAGTTTTATATAGAGTTGTATAGAGAAATCCTTTAAAAATCTTCTTGTCTTGAACCACAATGCACAGGGCTTAGATATTTTGCATGTAGCATTGTGTAGTGGACCTCTACCAACATTGTTCAAATTATGACCGGTTTATGTACAATGAAATGTTGATTTTTTTAGGTGTATCGGTTGAAATATCGCTCAATAAGCACTGGCTGTCAGTCCTTTCAGTGCTTTGATTAATGTTTGTAATGCCTTCTTTAGTGTCTCAGTTCTGTTCCTACATTGTGTTTTAAATGGTTTAAAAACGTCCTACAATCCTGAAACGTATGAGCACAACATTCATATGTTTTGAGGTAATAATCCGTCGTATGCCATACTTGGAAATTATGTACAAAATATTTTCACAATGGCTATTTTCTTTAGGTGGAATCCTCGCTGAAATTGGATTCAGTTTCGTGTCCGACATTGCGTCATCTCCCGAGTCGGCGTTCAAATGCATTTACTTTTTATGTCGTAACCTATTATCCCGTATTCCAAACGCTTTGAAGCAAATATCGCACTCAAATATCGCATTTAACGTCCAAAAGCGTAATGAGGAGGAATCAGGTAGGCAATCAGTTAAATAATTGTCCAGTTGTAGTGATGTTTTCAGTTTCTATCGTATTCTGCTTCTTTGGCCTTTTCCCTGTATAAAGCGTTCCCTGCTTTGGTTTCGTACAAAAAAAACAAGGAAGAATATCCAACAGGGAAAGCCACGTTCCAAAAACGCAGCCTCCCTAAAGGCACACACGAACAACACTCGCACACACACACACACACACACGCGCGCGCGCACGCACGCACGCACACACACACATACACACACACACACACACACACACACACACACACACACACACAACTCTTGTCGATACTACCGTCTAACTTCACGCTGGAAATTTTGCGCTTTCTTTTATCAGAGGTGTCTTTCATTCGCTCGAAATCCAGATCGCTGATCGATTAGTTTTCGACTGACGTATAAGCATAGCGTTAAATATGGCTGCCATCTGCTCTGCTGGAAGAGCAATCCTTACATACAATTCGGTGCATTACTTGAGATACTCTTCGTTTAAACACTCCCTCCGCTTTGCATTTTCCGGTTTATCGAATAAATCCTTTTTATTTTTTAAACTAAGGTGTTTACTACTTGATATGAAATCACTCACTGACCTTAAAAAAAAAGTTCCGATTTTCTATATTTAAAGGCTAGTTTTTTATTTGGAGAGAGGTAAAATACACATCGACTTATGAATACAAGCCCAGTCCGCAACTTGACACAGTATACCGCAGTATTTCGTGATTTTACACCTCCCTCAATATTCGAGCGATCCTTCACTCCTGCTGCATGCCCAGCAAAATTCATTAACTGAAGCGGTGCAAAATCAAAGTTATGCTGCAAAAACAATCGACATGTCGCGATGTTAGCGTTTCATCTGAGCTTTATTTTGCACTAATCATATAGTCTTATCCGTGTTTTATGCACCCACCGAAACGCTATAACATGGAGAAAATCTGTTATGAGCAACAGTGTTTGCAGATCTCCCAAAATAACCCTCACATTACTTTCACAGAGTGGGTCTAGTGTTTCATATCAGCACATTTCCTGGAGGTTAACGAAAAAAGACTCCGGAATAGCCATTCAATATCTAGCCGCAAATGTGGTACCGAAAGGTCTTCGACATCTGTTTCACCGTAAATGATTTTCGAATGAGCCCCTGCAATCGTTAAACAATGGTTTACAACGATATATATGGGTCTTAACGCAACAGCTACTCCTTCTTCGAACTCCTCATCCACCTATTTGTACTCCTCTATACTCATTTTCAACTCATCCATACTCTTTTGCCACTCCTCTAAACTCCTCTCACCTCCTCTATGATAAAATGCGGTCCGTGTGACCAACAATATAAGTGCACACATGACCAATAAGTGCGATAAAGTGATAGATAAATGTGACTTTTCGAGTCCTCCGCTATGTTCTGGCAAAGGATATCAAAAATGGGAGATATGCTAGTAGTATATCTCGCCGGAGAGTTTATAGTCCACTCATGTAACGAGATTTAATTTTGGCTTGTCTACACTATTCAAGAAAACTTGCACAAGACATAAATCACAGCAACTTGTATAGTGTAGACAGTACATTGTGTCCCCCATTTGTGTCTTTTTGAGTGGCAGTTTCCAAATAATTTTCGTCTACAAGATCTTGTAGCGTTTAGAACTCACCCTATTTTTCTTGGATGGTAGTGCTGTCAAATGCTCTGATAAAGGGTTTTTGATGAAGAGCACCTGCCCAGTATGGTATTTTGTTTACACTTTTTCATTAAATATGTATTGAGATTTAATAAAACCATCATTGTATGCTGGGCTTTGATAATTTAAGAAATAAACATGGCAGTGTGGACAGCAGGAAAAAATATATTTTGATTGAATGACATGCTCAAAATCCAAGTTTATATAATTCAATAATAAAATTATATCAATTAATATAAGTACTCCAGTGGAAGAGCAAGTTCGGTGTTCTCAAAAAGTATTTTCACATTATCAATGATGTTTCTCAAAAGGTCACATATTAACAAAATATGACTGTTTTATCATATTTCCTGAAATAATATCTTTTAAGTAACTTTGTTCTTCAACTGGATATGTATAACTTCAACTAGAGCTTTTCTCAATCAATGTTTTCACTGATGATTCATTTTTAAATGTCCAAATATTTGATCTTTATAAACACTTTGTATTATTTCGACCATCTTTTTTATTTACCTGTCATGATTTCCCTCCATTTATAATTAATGTATGTTCCAAGTTCAAGAAATATTGTAAAGCACTAATGGCTTGTACAAGATATACATTATTTAGTGATTTATGGGCCCTACAAGATTTTCTTGTACTATGTAGACGGGCCTTTTTGTGAAGTGAGGTTCGCGCGTATTAAAATAAGAAATGAGAAATGAAAGTTAAGTATCCTCATGAGCTAGATCTGTGTTTGGGGTTCGCAAATAACACTTTCTGAAATAATAACGTCTCCCTGATTTTCTCATTCTTTTATTCCATTCATCGACGATGTAACCTACCGACGCTTAGTTTTATGGAAAATAATTATATTTCACGATAGTTTATCAATTAAAATGTTCAGGCCGTTTTGCTGTGTCATATGATTTCTTTCCAGTTGACTTGAGGTTGTTTTTTTCTACCGCAGTTTAATCATACTTTGTTTCACTGAATTTTAAACTCTAAATTTGTCAATGAAAAAAGAGTGTAAAGGTCATGTTACAGTATGATAACTGAGTAAACAAACGCTGACGTGTAGGTGTAAAAATATATGATAGGAATGTACTAGTATTTGTGAAAGTGACACTTTATATATATATATATATATATATATATATATATATAACTTTGATAGAAATACCCTGAATAGAAATGGAGAGAAATATATGTTGAGGTAGCAACTGAGTCTGTTTACTGATGTTTAATACCCTACTGACTAAGATAACATCTTTGATCACGGGTGTGTAAACAAGATACTCGCTTTTGAATAAACTGTGTCGTACATAAATTGATTTACATACAGAGCGAAAAATGGATGTTAAAACTGTCAAGAAGTAAAAATATATGTAATCTGCTTCTCAATTTGACATTAGACGAAAAGGAAAGCAGTTCTTTACTTGACACATAAAACTAGCTTCAATAAGGTTTGAATATTTAAAAGAAAAATGTTGACACCCTCTCCCCCTTTTTTATCAAAATATAGACTCGCCTCGTAAAAAAAATCTGATTGGTTATAGTAGCCCGTATAATTCAACGACCTTGTATTGAATTGTATAAGATATTTTATAATTCCCACGCACTCCCGGCGTATGACCCGACACTTTTATGCGGGTTTTTGATTCACAAAAACAAGGAAGGCACAATGGGAGGGCGTGTTTAGGGCATGGAACTGTGACATAGACGATAGTAACTGTTGCCCTTATGCTGTATGTGGAAAACGCGCATTTGACCCCTAAGTGAAGTGTGACGTGTGGTTTGACACGTGTTAAGGACAGGTTTCGCTGATTCCTGCTTCCCTCAATTTCAGTTATGAAAGATCTAAACTTTTCAAATATCTCTAGAGTATCTAACCAATTTCTTATTTTCTAATCGCTGCTCATGGCAAAATAGAAATCTTTAGACAAAACAGAGAACAATATGAGCTTGTACAACTCAAAATCAAGTATATGTTTTAAAGAAATTCAAGGCTTCCTCTCAAAGTCATCGTACATTCTTTTATATAACTTAGGAGGCAAAACGTCTCTTTCGTTGGATTGTATGAATAAATCCACTGTAGCGAACTAATCTAACAGGAAATGACGTTCTTGGCGATAACAGCGACTTTAATATGTATAATATGCTTGTATACGAATGCCTGTACCTTAAGGTTTAGGGGAACGTCTTCCTGTACCCTATGACACGTGTGTACCATAATCCCTTACCTATTGACACGTGTTTGCCGTATTCTTTTACCTACGTACTACGTGATTACGTGGTTATGTCACGTGGTCCTGTCACGTGGCCAGTCACGTGGTAACGTATGCCCTTACCGTATCCCTTGAACACTCTATTTTACACTACTCTGGCCTCTTCTCTCATACCCTCGTGGCGATGAATTCCTACAGGAATGAGGTGTCGAGAGTGACTTATGTAAGTTGTAGAACTTGCTTCACAATCGACCTTAAATAAATTAGTATAAACTATAAATTTAAAGAATTAAAGCCCTGCTCCCGACCTGCCTTTGCTGAAAAAGCATGAAAATTCTGACTATGAACAGTGACGCCTGTCTTATATAAAATTCTATATCAAGTACCCGTGGTTTTGCGAGCTAAAGTGGCACGTGGCCGTTAAATGTTACCTTTTGTAATCATGGGTTGCATACACAGAAAAGAATTTGAATAGCCGTAAAGCAGGGCTTTAAGTGAAATACATATATTTACTTACTGTTTAAATATATTTTGTTGCTCGTACATGGTGAATTTAAATGCTTCATTGTTTATTTTTCGGACTTCGCATCTATCAGCTCCCTACATGAAAATGGTAGCACTTATATTTGAATCAATTACTTTTATATTGTTGAACAATTAGATAAAATACAAACATATTGTAAAATCATTTTATTTTCGTGGATTTCAAAATCTAAAGATGAAATGAATGAAAAATTTGCTTATTTACATGGATTTTTGCTAGTGAATTGTTGTAAAAACAATTGTCTTGGTACAAATCTGTACAAATATTCCTGTGTATTATTATAAACAAAAAAGGGAAAAAGAAAAGAAAAGGCCCTATAAAGCCACGGAATTTAGAGAACGAAAAAGAAATAAATACAGTCGTCAGTAAACCGTTAATAGGAAGTCTGATTTACAATACATCAGTCATTCTATATGGAAATGTAAGAGATTTTTGCCCCTTTGACATTCAAACTAGCATAGCTGGCTAAATAATTTGAGAATTCTTGAAGTGTGTAAAATATGATGCTAAAAATGTTTAGAAACTAAAATAAATTGGTTGGAATGCAGTTCTATTTTCTAATTTACTAATCCAAATTAACAGGCCGAAATGCACATAAAATATAGAATGAGTCACGTATGATAAAACCGTAGCGTACTTCTTTCTGTATGTGATTAATATACTGGACAGCAAAAGAAACTATCCAGAAGAATAACTGGGGTATTTCAATAAAAAACATAAATTAATAAATTTGACTTATTTTATACCACATTACACTTGAAGAACTTCACGTGTTGAATTTAAACAAAAGATCAGTCGTCCGTGAAGTCAGCACAGTCAGTTTACACGAAGTTCTGGCTATATCTTCTGCGCGGCAGTTGCATTGAAACATCCCAATTGCGCGCTCGTGCTGATTTTGATTCAGTCGTGCCATACAACCAGCATATTTTTTAGCTTTATTCTGTTTTTCTAGACAGTCAATCATCAATGATTCAAATGACAATAAAATTACACAATGAATATCGTTAATTACACGCGCACGTGAATTTCGTGCAAAACGGCTACTGTGGTACTACTGACTTCATGGTTGATTGTTTTTTTAAATTTACCATGTGATGTTCTTCAAGTGCAATGTGGTATGAAGAAAACAAGTCAAATTTATGATTTTAAGTTTTTTATTAAACAAAATCCCAGTTACACATCTGGATAGTTTCTTTTGCTGTTCAGTATATTTGTTCGCTGATGATAACGTTGATTAATTTTGATATTGAGGCTGGAACGGTTGTCTCGGTAGACTGAGTCACATTAAATTACTCACAAACGTGTTGAAGTTAATTGTGTCATTTAACAGGGAAATTAATACAATTATTTCATGAGTTTGATCGACATTACTACACAATGTAATACTTTAAGGAAAGGATGCATTTATTTGCATGTTTATGTAAACAAATGTATAAGGAATGGTGTGATACAGTGCTTTATGTGACACCTGCAATTAGGTCTTTCTGTTTCAGGAAAAAAGACGGTAAATAAGTAAGTAATGTTTTAACTAGAGTAACATGTGTTTTACAGTGATTTATAACTCACGGTCAGTCTAGATGGAAGATAAAACATTGTCCAATACTTTTTATTCTAACATGATTATAACATATAGTTTGTCACATATTATCCAAAATAGTTATTTACAGCTGACTTAGAAACTGTTTGTCTAAAATATACAATTTAAAAGTAGCTATATGATAAAATAAATCATTCAACTTACTTGACTTTTTCATATAACTAATTTTTATTTTCCAGGATAGTTAGAGACAGAAGTGCAGACAGTGTCAACACGTAAGGCAGTGCTGTAAAGAACATATTCAATTAAAATGATCAACGTGTTCATTAACCAGTCATTAGTATTACAGTTGTGTTTCTTTCTTTGTCTTTGTCATTCGAGGTTTTTGCTTTGTTCCAAATGTACTGCAGAGTTTGAAATTATTTGTAGGCAACCTTGTCCGCTAAACTGTAGGGAATGCTCCTCACAAGACACGTGCCTTACGTGCATATTCACACAGTTAAATTTCGCAGATATTGGTTCTTATGTGTGCAGTTCCAGCTGCGCAGATCAGTGCATTCTGAACAAAACTTGTTTGGGAGGGTGTAGTTTACTGCGCGATATTCCCCCCTACAGACCAAATCTATGTGTTACCAAGGAAAGTTGCTTCAAATGTCTACAATTAACTGGAGGCTGTTTACAATGTAACAATGGAATGTATGGTAGTCATTGTAATAACAAATGTGGATACTGCCTGAGAGATAATAAAGGTTTGGTTACATGTAACACATACACTGGTGAATGCAAAAATGAGTGCGAGAATGGATACTTTGGTGAACGCTGTGACAGACAATGCAAATATTGCTTTACATCAGGTAAATCAAACAGGTGTGAAAAACTATCAGGAAAATGTTTTACGGCTGTGTCCCCGGATGGTTTCATGATACATGTAATGAAACCTGCAGTAACACATGTTTGAATCGCTCTTGTAATCAAGTATCCGGATATTGCGATATAGGCTGTATTGCGGGTTGGTATGGAGGCAACTGTGAGAAAACATGCAACGATAAATGTATCAAAGCATCATGTGACCAGCTTACGGGAGCTTGTAGCAACGGGTGCATCCCGGGATGGTATGGCTACAAGTGCGATAATATCTGCACAAATACGTGTCATAACAGGTCATGCAATCAGCTTTCCGGTAATTGTAGTAATGGTTGTTTGTATGGCTGGTATGGTGATACCTGCGAAAAGAGCTGCAGCCACACGTGTATCAACAGATCTTGTGACCAAGTGTTAGGGCACTGTAACTTTGGTTGCGCTGACGGTTTTCAAGGTGACATGTGTGACGAAAGATGTAAAGAATTCAGCAATGTATCTATGACTGAAAAAAGAAATTTAGGTTTATATCTATTCTTTCTTGACTTTTATCTTTAAACATCGTATTTATGATATTATATTTATAAAATCGTTGTTATTTTTACCAAGCCTCTCCCCCTCTCTCATATCTTTTTAGTGATTATAATCGAAAGAGTTTACTGTTAAAAGACATTTTTCTAATGATACATGGAAATACAAAACGAGCTGATTTATTGTTATGATTACATCCAAAGACGAAAACCTCGATTTGACTAACCGTAGTGTTATTCTTGTTTCCTAAGGCCAAGATCAAGTTCAGTGAAGTTACAATCGGGCACTAATGCACAACTAAGTGCCTGTTTCAGTGACAAAGGATAGAATGCTACTTGAATGGGAAACTGAATTAATTCTAAATCCTCCGGTCATCCGCAGTCCTTCCTAAATCCAATTTACAATTCTAAATGTAATGGTTTTCACCGACGCCAGTGTATACCTTTGTCTTTCGATAGTTCTAATATCTTGCGATGATCACAAATAACCGTAGCTATAGCGCATTAAATATTTTTCTTCTGTATACTTCATCAAATATTCATCAAATATTAGTAAGGTTTCTATTTTGTGTTGACGAAACTTTTAACTTTTTCTGCCAAGATCGGATTCTGATATTGGTTGAAATAGCTGAACCCATCAGAAGTTGTATCGCTTTCGGCCGAGTTGATAAACCATTTCAATTTTAAAAATGGTCCAGAAAACACTGCATTGGCCGAGTGGAAGCAAAATATTAACAACTTTATAGCAATTAGCATATTACTGCAAATATTTCTTAGTTTATTAACAATTATCAGAAAAATATCAAGTTACTGTTAAAATGTCACGAACATTGAGAACAAAAGAACCAAAAGGATGTTTATATACCACTCACTCATTTACCTAATCATTTCGGGCATGGTATAATCTTTCATAGGATCATTTGCACTTATATGGGTTCGAGCCTAACTCGGGGCGTTGAATTCTTTATGTGAGGAAGCCATCCAGTTGGCTTTACGGAATGTCGGTGGTTCTACCCAGGTGCCCGCTCATGATGTAATAATGCACAGAGGGGTACCTGAGGTCTTCCTCCACCATCGAAGCTGGAATGTCGCCAAATGACCTATACTTGTGTCTGTGTGACTTTTAACCCAACAAACAAACATAATTGTTTTAATTTTCGTAAATTTCAGTCTTAAACTCGGGTATTGATCCAGTAGTATATGCTGTTGGTGGTTGCCTATTTGGAGTTATAGCATCATTGTCATGTGCAGTCATAATTGTTTACGTACGGAAGTGAGTATATTTTGTAAATAAACGGACAGACTGTATTACTGTATTACACAACAAATGTAAAATAACTTTTACGATTCGGAAAGTGTTGGTAGTTATGTAGTATGCATTATTTCTTTCGGTCTTTTTATTTTCAATTACAGGTTAAAAAGATAAGCTTAGCCGACAGGCATTCGTCTATACATATATAAGTGAACGTATTTGATTTTTCATTATCAAACATAATTTACATAGATCTATGAAAAAGATATTTAATTGGTTTAGTAGAAAATAAAATAAGATAAATAAACGGAATAATATTTAAAATCTCGTACATTTTTTAAAGTTTTAAGACATACTGGAAATGGAATGTTTAATTTTAAAAATCTACGTAATTTATCCCGCGTCAATTAATGTGTTGCGGTATGATTCATTTCAGAGCAATTATAAGACGCAGGTGGTATGATAATTTTGACACCTCTGCGAGAGAAAGCTCAACCCAAATTTACGACGAAATTGTGCAAAGCAGCGGTAAGAAAACATTATATTCAATTCTAACACGACCAGCAAATAACTTACATATATACATGTAGAGCAAAATCTGTCTCGGATTATTCTGCAATAACCCACTCGCGTGCAATGACGTCATCCGATCCAGGTGCGAAGCACGGTCGTAAAAAGTACTTACCATTTTTATAACACTGTTGATACTAGTATGTCGTGTTAGAATCGAAATAATAAGTTCCCAAGTGTGATTTAGCGTGGAATAACCCGCGTTTTTTCGTTTTTATGCGAAACAATATCTCACTCAGGCCTACAGTCTTCGTGATATAATTATTTTTACGGATAAGAACTCAAAACAAGGGTTATTCTACGATAATCCACGTTTGGGAAATTATTATTTCTTAATTAAATGTAGTTTATAATCTGTATATTTTGATGAAGATGTGTACATAGGTTTGGGTCTAGAGCACTTGACTAGAAGGTCATTATAAGGTCGCAGTAATCGCATACTTACGCGAGAGTATTGGATTAAATTCAAGGAATTATTTGTTGATGAAACGTAATCATTTATTTTGATTTTTTCTTTCAAGATTTATCCATATAAGCATTTGTCTAAAGGATTATATCTAGAATATTTTTTGTAAGAAACTAACTCAGTGCATGTTTTTTGGCAAGTAGTGAAAATATGTACAAAAGATATGCCAGCATTTTCTGCCTTAAAATAAGATATTCTCAAACTGTGCTATGTATTTATCATTTGATTTATAGGTAGCACTCTGGGATCAATTAGCAATACATACACGGACATTCGGTCTGAACTTACAATAGAAAACATTGAAGAATCTACTACAAGCTCTCGTTTTAGCAGATATTATGAACTACAAGACATTGGAACTAGTAAATCAATCCAACGCCATCATCTAGAGATAGATGACAAAGCTGCCGTTATTCACACTGATAAGCATGCAGTAGGTACGAGTTCTGGTGTAAACACAGAAAGTCTTGACGGCAGAGGTGTCGCACATTCATGGCCCACAACATTGACAAAACAGCAAGAAACAAAACATCTTAGTTATAAGTGTGACGTATCAGGTAGTTCTGTAAATAGATCTAGAAATATAACACATTTAGATAATGGCGTACGAGACAGTTGTATCAATTACAGGGATATAAAATGTAATTCCTTTGAGCAAGTACAACTACAAATGGGTAGAAATGAGGGAGAAGATAGTGGAAGCGTCTATTATTTACATCCAATCAGTTAACACTACACACCGTACTTTTTAGTATAAAGAAGTTTCTAGAAAATTGTATGTGAGATGTGAAAGGTATTTTTCTATGAATTTATTTTCATTCCCTTGTTACATACTTTTTGCAGCATATGTGTTAACAAATCTATGCAGTCAGATTTCCAGTTTACAAATGTTTCATTATCATTGTCAATACAACGCCTTTCTAAGGAACATGACAAGCGTTTGTCATTAATGAAATGCACTGACGTTATGGCCCACACGTTGACATTATTGTTTTGTATTCTTCGTCTTCTTCTTGTTGTTTTTGCAAACTGGACATCTGTTAGTTGGAAAGCAGAAGCGAAGTGATAACGGTATTCTATCCTGAAACTAATGTTATGCATACCTTACATTTCCTCTCAAACTAGTTTTACTTATTCCTTATAGGGCCCATGAAATGCGCATCAAAACTTTATTTTAACAACATAAACTGTCCCTGTAATGCACATAAGTACCTATTTAATTAAAACACTCCTAAAACGACAAAACAGCAGTTTTATGCTAGAATACATATTTGAAAATGACATATAAGACTACTTTCTTATCAATCATAAAGATGTATCTACATTTTATTACAGATAACAAGAAAACTGTGAAAGTGAACAATTCGATCGTATTCAAAGTAATGTTTCCGAGCTATTTGTAATTTAATTTAAACGCAATTGTCTGCTTTGTTTTATTGAGAATAAACATCGTACAAGAATCACTTTGTCACTACAGGGTGGCCGTCTGTATGTAATAGTTAGTTGTACAACTTTTTCTAAACATATGACATGTTACGTGGGATTTTATTCGAATGTCTTCATATTGAAATAACGTTTTACGCATTAGTTTAATGTGCTATATTCTCAGGACTACTGTAGGGTATTTAAACGTTATTACGAGTTTGGCACTTTTACCCAACCTTAGTATTTGCAGTCATAGTGTGAGCACTCGAGAGATGCTTGTTATCTGGCTATATTATAGTCATGAACATACATATGTCTGATCTAGGAACAACTGAAAAAGGCTTTGAGCACAGAGTATTCAAAGTTGAAATTAGGCAGTGTACAAACGCATAACTATCGAAAAATATACTTACATTTTAAAATTCAGACTAACATTTGTATTTTTGATACACAATAAAATCTGTAAAAGATCCTTTAGCTGCAAAGAACCAAGCAAACCAAATTAAAAGCTCAGTTTGAATGAGTCTGTGAATGAGAGGTAATAAAATGAGCAACCACCCTCATATCAGGCTTAACCAGAATACAATGTGTACATGTTAGACTTTGCTTTGGTTGAGAAAATGCAACACTGCGAAAAAAGGGTCAATATACGGGAGTGTACGGTCCCGTATATTTCGAAAATACGGGCGTATACGGGATGTATATTACAAATATACGGACCTAATATACGATCCCGTATTCGGAACATCTAGTATACGGGAAGTCCGTATATTTGTCATGCATATACGGGATCCCGTATACGCCGAATATACATAAATGTATATTTCCCGTATATATGCAATATACGAACTTTCCTAAAAAATCCCTAGAAAAGGTGTTTATTCGTGTCCTGCTTTAACATAAGTTTCATTTTCATGTATTCGAAGAGTCTTGAGACTTTTTTTCCCGTATACTTTCCGTATTTTAGAATATACGGAACACGTAATACGAGCCTGTATATTCCAAATATACGTAGTATACGGATCCCGTATTTTTGTCATATACGGACTGTGATTGCATCTAATATACGGGGCATATACGGACTTGTATTATCTAATATACGGGCTTCGGATTTTTTCCGTATACGCATGATATACGTAGTATACGGATCCCGTAATATTTGTCATATACGGACTGTGATTGCATCTAATATACGGGGCATATACGGACTTGTATTTTCTAATATACGGGCTTCGGATTTTTTCCGTATACGCATGATATACTAAGTATACGGATCCCGTACTTTTGTCATATACGGGGCATATACGAAACTGTACTTTTTGATATACGTGCTACGGACTAGTCCCGTATATGCATGGTATACGCAATATACGGATCCCGTACTTGTGTCATATACGGGGAAAATACGAAACTGTATTTTTTATTATACGGGCTACGGACTAGTCCCGTATATGCATATACGAACCTGTAGTTTTTGATATACGGGCCAGGTTTTTCCCCGTTTATGCAAGATATGCAGAGTATACAGATTCCATATTTGTGTCACATTTAGACTGAATTTGGTTTTCGTATTCGGGGAATTCACGGACCAGTATTTCTAAAAGATACATTTACCAGACTTTTCCCGTATATGCATGTATAGTATACAAATCCCGATTTTCTTTTATGTAAACTGATTTTGTATATGGGCACACACTGAAAGATGACAAAATGAATGTCGTGATACCTACAGCAGAATACGGTATGTTAGAAAAAAGCAAGACAAAGACAGGGTATGAGAAAAAAAATCATATTGTTATTAATTGGAGACATTTCAGATTAAACTAACATCTTATTCAACTTAAATACTTTTTAAATCAGTTTTTCAAACGGTTATGAATCATTTTCATTTCTTGTCCAAATGAAATAAGCAGAATTAAAATGTGAGTAATCAATAACATCAAGCATTTCTTTATATTATTATATGTTCATTTCTGATTGAAAAACAAGCAATTCGCACATTGAATTCTGCGCGGTTGACTCAACAAATCAGTTGAGTATCACTTCTTTTACTATTGTCTGTACATGTTTTCGTTATTCCCATGAATGCTGATTACCGCTATAGGCTTTTCGATTTGCCGTCTTCTAAAAAGAGCAGTACACAACCCCTCCTAATGTCCGAAGATGTACTTTAAAAAGACGCATGTTGGTTCTGTACTGGAACACGATATGTAAGCAGGTTACAAATGATGAACCACATGGAAATATTCAGTTTTCCTGATCTCAATAAGTATAAGCTTTTATCTGTTGTTACGAATGTCACTGAGAACGAATGGCTCATCACGGGCTGTCTGTCTGCATCTGTTGATCAAACTAGTAGAAACTTCACACATAAGTATATTCTCTATCGTGAAAATAAATATGTCGTCTCGTTTTCTGATTCCAGTAAACAACTCTTGTGTCAACCTGGAATAAAAAAAAATGCACGCATTAAAAGTTATAAAAAATGGACTCTTGCAATTCATGGATACTGATAATTATATCTATTAAATGATGTGAAAATTATGACGAATAAAATTGACATGTGGTCGCGCCGGGAAACGAACCCTGACCGCAGCGGCAATAAAGAAGTTTTCCACTGTCGTTACCAATTATAACGCAAGGAGGGTTTAGTGTTAATGCGCGTTAAATATACAATTTTTATCGTAAAAATTAGTTAAAACATCTAATTCTCATGTGTTTCCGCAACATTATAGTCTGTCAGTATACGTAGCATAATTATACACCATTAATATCCATATATCAAAAAAAAATATAATGCCGTACCATGAGAAAACCAACATAGTGGGTTTGCGACCAGCATGGATCGAAACCAGCCTGCGCATCCGTGCAGTCTGGTCAGGAGCCATGCTGTTCGCTTTCAAAGCCTATTGGAATTAGAAAAACTGTTAGCGAACAGCATGGATCCTGAGCAGACTGCGCGGATGCGCAGGTTGGTCTCGATCCATGCTGGTCGAAAACTAAGACTATGTTGGTTTTCTCATGGCACGGCTCAATTATATATTTTTTTCTGTTCTTGTCGGACGATCTGGAGGCCAGTGCCTTTTTTAAGTATTCGTTTAAACATTGCGTTATTTCTTAAATTTATTTTAATTGCATACAGTTACACTAAAAATAAGATAATTCAATTGTGTCAAATGTTTAATCACCCTTTAAATTTCATTGTGTATTACAATATTGCCTGGGGATAAGAAATATTCGGTCAGTGTTGTTTCAAGCTGGGTCATAAAAATATGATAACCCACTTACTACAAGTGATAGGTACTTTAAATTTTATGGTTTTATGGTTAACCTGTTATGTTACAGTGCTCCAGCTAGCTATTTACAGCAGGGCGCATCGCCCGTTCCGAAATTCGTTCCGCCCTGTTGCCCCGCCAGGCACCCTGCCCGTTTTACAACCATTTATTTCTTATTTTAGCCAAACTTCCCTTTTTTGCCTCAGTGATTATAATACACTGCTTTATTGTCCCTTTTTTATCGAGTGATACACGCCGGGGGGCATTGACATAATTAGCAAACAATTACCTGCTGTAATCGTGCCCGAGGCAGACCATGATATTTTAGACTGCTCCGCTGTACATCATTTTGTGCCCTGCTGAAAAAAAAAGACGTTTGTGGTCATATTTGAAGATTTACAGCTGTAAAATGGCGTAAAACAGAGAACTGAAAAAAATACCAGTCAATCGGAATATCGTCAACTTTAATTTGTTAAAATGTCAAAATGGTCCGTTGAAAATCGATTTAAAATAACAGACTAAGCTCAGCAATTACTTATTGTTTTGTACATGTATGTCCTGAAAGTAAATGTTTGTTTTTAGATGTATAATATGTAACGATTTTAAATATGTTAGATACCATATTCATATTACTTAAATTTACCTTTATTTGGACAATAAATAAAGTATTATATACATATTCGACTTGTTCCGCATTTCACTTTAATATTAATTTAAACTTCATTCAAGTACATCGTTAGTAAACCGTTTGCCTGTAAATGCATCAGATAAAACAATATAATGACCAAAGCTATTAGTTATCGATTCACCCCACCCCCATCCCCGTGTTACAACAACAACACTTTGTACGGAAATTGACAAATTGGATTATTTGTTCTCCCGCTTTATCGGTTTTAAAGATGTTACTAAAAATTGGTAATGCAAAAGATCCTATAAGGAGAGATCGCCGTGACGTCACGCGTTAACATCTGTTTATCTGGTGGTTGGCAAAACAAATGTTTTTAACACCGTTTGCGTATTGAATCAGAATTTTTAATTTTTAATAACTTTTTTGCTCATTTATGGATTTTCAAAATTCAAAAAGATTTGAAATACTAACGATCTTCATATTTTTGTATCCAAATATCTTTTTTCAAATAATAACCGTTTTAAATGACATATAATTTTAAAAGCGGCGTAGTGATTTTCACAACCTTTAGAAAAACAGTGTAAGTTAAGCGTTCATAATTAATCCATTTTATTTCGAAATAACAATTAAAAATAATCAATAAATTGCTTGTTTTATAACCTTTCCATTGATCAAAAAATTATTTATGTAATTTGTGTTTTAAAAAAGTTTAGACCGTTAGAAAAACATCACTGTTTACAAAAAAAACATGGACGATCGGCTTCTGCCCACCCGATCACTGTCTTATCAGTTCTAAAAATAGAAAATACACCGGATTTGTATACAAACACGATCTCTCCTATAGTATGTATGTATTTTAGGTCACTATGAAATTCTTATAACTTTCAGATTAATAATCAAATTCTACATAATATAAATTGTTATTATTATCAACCTTTTTAATATAATACTTTGAAAAAAAAAATACGCATGACAACCGCTTACATAGACTTACAAAGTCTGTAGAGATAAAATAATCTGTATTAATTTCTTCATACTGACACTGATATTTTCGCAGAGAAAAACATTTTCTCACTAGACAGAGGCAAGAGATGTTGTCATTTTTTTGCAAAAGTGCCATCTAGAAAAAAGCGTTATTTTGTCAGATTACCGGTACCTATCTTGTAAAAATATTAACTTTATTAATGCTTTTCCGAGATTCCAGTTTTAATCGAATGAATGAACGTGCGTGCCGCCTTATTCATTCTTAAAGCTATTTTTGCACGATATTTTTTTATTTCAAACACTTGCAACATCAATATTTGGTGACTGACATCCTTGTAGACTATCGGATGAAAGAATGAATGAAATAATAGTTAATGATTAGTTGTGAAGAAATGATCAATCAAATGAATGAATGAATGAACTACTTAACGGCTATTCTGAATTTCTTTTTTATATTAAGATTACAAAATTAAACTGACCTTTTTGACGCTTCTGAATTTGTTAAAGCAATAAAAAGCAACCCGTGTTTCCGATTATTGAATATAATTATGGTCTGGTTGTCACAAAAAAAAAATCAGTTTATTAAAAATTAAAACATATAAATCAAATAAGTACTTACTCGTGACTTCCTTTCCCTCTGAAATATGCAATACAGATTATCGCGTGCGGTCACTTGAGCCAGATGTTATCGCTTCGGGATATATGAACGCGCGAAGCGTGACGAAGCGTGTTCTCAACTGATTGGATACCTAATATCTATGCATTAAAGATCCCAATTAATTTGCGCTAATTTGTGTTAATTGGCATTCATCGAGTTTCTGATATTGTCAATTTGCAGGTAGAAAAATGTTAGAAATTGTCAGACTGGATTACCAGGCTTAGGGTACATGGGCTATCTATCTGATTTAGTTAATATGCATACAATTATTATCAATTAATGTTGCAGTAAAACTGTTCGGCAGAAATTATATGTACAGTTTATTTTCGTGGAGATGGGTAAATCAGTGTAAATGCTTATATCATTTGATTTAATGAAAGACACTCATTAATCTTTGCCAATATTTTTCGAGCGTTTTCGTTTAATATTTAAAGCAATATTTGTATTTTATACAGTCAATCAGTGTCATGCCATCCACGTTACCACGGTTATCATTGCTTTAAGTAAAGTAATGTGATGTTATCGCTACCTGTTTTATCTTTATAAATTTATTTTTTTCTCTTAAAGTATTTATTTTTTAGTACGCTTGTGACTGGTAATGTGTCTTTCTTTTTGTCTAGAATATTTTAAATAATTGACTTTTTTACAACGGGTGAATATGATAACTTTTAATAAATGGACATAAAATTCACGGTACGTTTGACAAATAAGTGGAAAGATTTGCAAATAAATTTAGGGAAAAGGTATGGCCCAAAAACTCGAACCCACTACCATGATATTGGCAGCTAAACGCTTTGCCGCCCAGCTACCTGCACATGCGATAGTATAATATCAACTAAGAATTATATATGTAATATTTGTATCGCTATTTTATGTTTGGTACATTGAAAATGAATTTATGGAAATGTACGAAATTTCACATGTGCTAGTTCAATACAAAAGGACCCTACATCCACGAGAAATAAAATAGTCTGCCACAGTGTATACTACAGTGGAATAGAGGGGACATAGGAAACATTTTATTATCAAGTGCACACGTGTTAGCACCACATTCGCACATGTTTAGATACCACGTGCGAATGTGTTGATTAACACGTCGCACGTAATAACTACTTAGCTAACACGTTCGCATGTGATAGCTATCACGTTCGCAGTTGTTAGCTGACACGTTCGAACGTGAAATATTACCAACGAAACTAATCTAGATATCAGCCTTTTTTCATAAACAAGAAACACTTACTTCGTAAATTACAGTTAACTATAAATAACACTTCCTTATGAAAGACATCCATTTAGAAAAATTGCAGATCTTTCACGCTTTTTCATTGATCAGCTAACACGTGCGCACGTGTTAGTTATCACATGGGCACATGGTAGTATAACGTGCTGTCACTTGCGCACGTGATAGTTATCACCCGCACACGTGTGAATTACCACATACGCACGTGGTAGCTAACACGTGCGCACAGAAAAAGTAAAATATTTCATATGAAAGGCGTTTGTTCGAATCTTTGGACGCAGACACATTATATCGATTATTTTTCGTCTGTAAAAATATTAGAATTGATTTCATAAGTAAAGTATCAATACATGTCTTATATACTTTTTCAGTACAAAATATAAATGGATTAGTTCCTCTTTTTTTCTATAAATATTTGCATTGTATGCACAAACGTTGGAAATGTGCAGAAAAACAGTTAATTTATGCTTGCATTAAATTTTTACAATGGCGATGATCAACGGATGTATTTATCACTACAAATAAATAGGGATGAATCGATTAATCCTTTTCTTTTCTCAATCGGCTATTTAGATAAATGTTAAATAAATCGGAACGCGCTAGATGAAATGATGGATTCATTCATGTTTGATTTTAAATTTATACCTGTTTTTGGTCCGTGAATGCTTTTTTCAGTTCAATTCATATTAGTATTAAACATTTCTTTCTTTCAATATTGGCATTCATTCTACATACACGTACAAGTTCGAAAACATGCAAAACGTTTTAACCTTTGAAATGGCCGGAGAATTAATTTTCACTACACATATTGATTGCATCCCGTATTTTTGAAATATATAAGTTATTTAAACCCCGTATTTCCGGCATATACGGGAAATATACGGAGTTGTATACCAAGCATATACGGACATATACGTCCCGTATTTTCGAAATATACAAACTATTTAAATCCCGTATTTCCGGCATATACGGGAAATATACGGAGTTGTATACGAAGAATATACGAGAAATTTAATCCCTGTATTTTCAAAATATACAAAACTATACATACCCCGTATCTCCAGAATATACGGGAAATATACGGAGCTGTATACAAAGAATGTACGGGAAATATAAGTCCCGTATTTTTAAAATATACAAATTATTTAAATCCCGTATTTCTGGCATATACGGGAAATATACGGAGTTGTACACCAAGCATATACGGGACATATACGTGCCGTATTTTCGAAATGTACAAATTATTTAAATCCCGTATTTCCGGCATATACGGGAAATATACGGAGTTGTATACGAAGAATATACGGGAAATTTAATCCCTGTATTTTCGAAATATACAAATTATACATATCCCGTATATCCAGAATATACGGGAAATATACGGGTTGTATATGAAACATATACGGAAAAATACGTCCGTATTTTCGTAATATACGGATTTATGTATTCCCGTACACCAGACATATACGGGAATATACAGTGTTGTATACGATCAGAATAACCCTTTTTAGAATTTCCCGTATTTCAATAATATACGGGGTATCGTATACTAAGAATTCCGTATTTCATAGTATACGGAAATCCGTATTTTATTAGTATACGGACTTTTAAATATGCAAGCCCCGTACACGTCCGTATTTTAGTTTTCCCGTATTTCTTCCCGTATATGGGTAATATACGGGATCCCGTACACTCCCGTATATTAACTCTTTTTTCGCAGTGCAAAAGCGAGATAAAATGGCCAATATTTCTACTTCCATTTTTATATGGATAGACTCTCAGTAGAGTCGCTACCAAATATAAAAAATGAAGCCGTCCTGATGCACCATGCACTCAATCTGAGCAAATACCTGAATTTCGTCTTTTCCTTCGGGCAACTCCATTCCGGGACATCGCGCAACCCATTTTAAGCGTATTCCCAGCGCAAATTACAAATGTAGATAGCGCATTTATTTGCTAATATACTGTGCTGTCTTTTGCAATAAGAGGAGAGAAGAAATACCAAAACTGTACTTCATGCATTCTTGATTTTAACATATATTGTTCAATCATAACTCGGTATTGGCTTAAAAAATAAGTATTAAGCTGAATTGTTGACATCATAATTCAAATAATAGATTGCTTAATAAATTTCAATTTATAAACCTACCAGAAGTAAGTTTTATTTTCAAGCATACCGTGAATTTTGATTATAATGAACTCAAGCACACCCCACTGTTCTCACTGTGTACTTTCGGTTAGGTTAGAAATATTATGTTTTCTTCATTGTTACATGTCACGTTAACGAAGTTCATAGTTATATAAAAAAAAGTGTCCAGGTTTGTGTTTTTGAATTCCCTTGCTTTATTGTTTTGTAACATTTTGTACTGGTTAATTGATGAAACATTTACGAAAGTATAGAGAATATTTTCTGACTGTTCTCAGCAAATAATGCATTATATATATGTTATAGATATCAATAAATAATTAATAAGATAACAATGTTATATAATACATTACTGGTCAAGTGCTACCAAATAATGAATAGTCCTTAGTAATTAGTATAATCATTATCGTCTCATAATTAAATGCTGGAAAAGGGTATATATACCACCGAGTCTCAACGTAAGGGTTGACCGGTGGCATAATTACGTGCGAGCAGGGCGCTTTTTGCGGTGGTTTTCACCAGTCAAGGTAATGTTTTTCTTCGCAGTTTGTTCATTACTAAAGCTTTTTTATTTGGAATTGGCCGAGGATGACCTACCATGAACACGCTTTTATGGGGATGTATCCAAATTTTCATATTATTTGTAGTTTTTTCTAACATTCAGGAAATATTCACTAAAAATACGTATTTGACTACCGCCCCTTAATTTTCTCATTGTAAATGGATAAATTGGTGTTGAAATATCTCGTATTTTCGTCATACAGGTATGATATACTCACTTTAACAGATAGGTCACCGTTGTATGCAGTTTCAAAAATACTTAGCCCGGCAAAACCCCGCCGTCGGCGAAGGTTTTGTCTTGCGTCCGAGTCGGTGGTTCACAAAAATAAAAATGCGTAAGTACGAGCAGGTGGAATTTATGAAATACATTATTTTCACGAGTTTTCATGATCCGACAGGGGACAAAAGTCATTGTTATCAATATGTAGACTAACATTTCATGTTTCTTCATTGTGCACAGCCATTTTAAAATATTTAGATTTCATACTTAAAGCCTATTCTATGAATTACAAAAGGGGCGCAGTAGCTGTACTATGAATTAATTGTATGCTTTTATGTATATATTATGACATTAATACATTGCTACACTATTTTTATGATGTTTGCCTTGATCTGACACAGATGTTTCTTAACATAAATCTTTGCTTTGAAGTTCGACCATGTATCATCGTTGCCATGATAACAGCTTGAAGAAAAGTAGAGAATAGGTTAGTAGGTTTAAATCTTTGTTGTTTTAGTGATTTGTTTTTTCACAGAATGGCCAACCAGTAATTTTTATTTTTATCCAATGCCAGTACCTAAAATTTCTAACTAAGAGAAGTAGAAATTTATATTTTAAAAAATGTGTATTAGTACTCGGATATTTGAATTTTTAGATAATAATGGGTTATTGTTATTGATGTTATTCTGATGAGCTTTGTGTTATGAAGAAAGTTATGTTATATTAGTACTATACGTTATCAAATTATAGTCACAACAAAATCTTACAGAATTAGCCGAAAACAAAATCTTCAAAAGTGTACCAGTACTCGGATATAAAAAGGTTTGGATAACATTTAAACATTTCCTCATATTTAGTGACTCAAAGTTGATATAAAAATGCTTAATAACAAGTACATTGTTTAGATTTCTGGTATCATAAATTAAAGCGTAAGATATATTGATAGCTCATGCAAAAAAGGGGAAGGAGTATAATTTGATGGCAATATATAAATTGTATTTAAAATTTCATTTCTTGAAAAATCCTCTTCACAATAGCATAGAATCCAGAATTGCCACAAACTATCATGCTAAAATATAGAAAATCCTTTTTGTATAGTACCCTTATGCAATTTGTAATTATCGATTTTTAATATGTTTTATTACCCGAAAACTTTTAATAAATGCCAAAATTATGTATATATAAAAAAATACTTTGTGTGTGAATTGTGTGTAACAGTAAGACGGAAAAAGTAAAAAACGACAGGTCGCCCAACGCGACAAAATCGAAAATGCTGCAGGCTCGAGTTGATGCACAGAACATTAATACTTTTACATTTATTTAATTTCTCTAGAAGGTTCCTCATTGTAGACATTTCAGTGTTGTTATATTTCTGGTCCTTACTAGTCCATTATAGTTGAAAACCAGTTTTGGGAACTACAGGAATGTGCTTTTCCGTCCGTCATTCCGTCATTCTGTCATTCCGTCTGCAATTTCGTGTCCGGTCCATAACTCTGCCATTCATGAAGGGATTCTACTATTACTTGGCACAAATGTTCCCCATAATTAGACGACATGTCATGTGCAAAACGCGCGGGCCCATAGCTGTAAGGTCAAGATCACACTTGAAAGCTATGAACAAAAGGGCTTTTTTCTTGTCCAGTCTGTAACTCAACAATCCTTGAAGGTATTTTAATATTACTTGGTACAAATATTCACCACCATAAGTGTCATGCGCAAGAACCAGGTCCCTTGTCTAAGGACAAGGTGACACTTAGTGGCCAATGGTCAAATTCAAGAATGACTTGTCCGGAGCATTTCGTCTTCATGCATGGAGGGATTTTGATATAACGTTGCACAAATATTCACTACCATGAGGCATCCTTGTTTTAAGAATTTCTAGGTGTATTTTTTTACCTATCTCTACCTGGTAAAGACTTGTCTGTGGACTTATATTATATATATTTTTTAGGATTTACTTCCCATTGTTGTTACAATAAATGACAGTAGAGAAAATTAGGTACCTTCTAGTAGGGACTTTGTATTGCATGTTAATCAATGCCAGAGGTGTCAGCAGGAATATATCGGCGAAACATGTGACCTCAGAAATAGTGACTCTACATAACCAGCACATACAAGATGGCTCAAGAAGAGCACTATTTGTGAGTGAATACATAGAAGTTAGTGCGATAACAAAGCTCCCGAAATAAAATAATCCCTTTTTTTAAAATGTCTACAGACAGACTTGTCAGCAGGAAGCAACGTGAAATGATTTTATTAGGAAACTTAAACCATCACTGAACAGAGACGGTACAAACTTTAACTAACGTCAAACATTTACTTAACATCAATTACAAATGTACTTGCTTAAATATGTTAGACGACGACATAATTGTTACCAAAGCAACGTTAGACTTTACCTCCTGACGATTATAATTTTATGATACCGGTTGAGGATTAGTCTTTAAAATATCTGCAATGGAGTTCGTTATATGCCCTAAAATCCCGCGTGCGTGCGTGCATTGGTGCGTATGTGCGTGTGTGTGTATGCTTAGACATGTTATCAGAAACTGCAGCCTGATTGTTTAGCCTGATATTGAAAACAAAAAGAAATATTGACCCGATTGAGTCTAAAGGGAGGAGAATATTTTAAGTATCCAGTCTTACGGGGCAATTCTGTGCAACATGTATTGGACAGGTATATTGTTGATATACTGCTAAACTTAAACCACGAATTGGAGTCTATGTCATTATACAGATATGGTTGTTGCTTGACAAACGTGTTCAAATAATTTCAATTTGTCACAAAGCATGTCCGCCAGAACTATAAATGTAAATAAAATATCTTCCACTTCCAAAATTTAAATCATTTTCAGAGAAATTGTTATTGGCTGATCCTTAATTGAAATCGTTACTGCCATCTTGATTTGTCAAAATGGCCGCTGGGGAGAGAAGATATTCTATTCTAGGTGTTCTATTGAACACTTTTCTAAATCTGCTAAATCAGGTTATTAAAGTAATTTTGCAGAAACAATTCTTAGATTACTCTTTTCAAAATGTATTAACTATTTGAGCTGAGAATCTCAGGTGAAGCTTTAGCATTTTTCAGCTTTTAAAAAATTATATAAAGCTTAATATGCATATATGTCATAAAATATTATGAATTATATTATTAGAAATCACAAACATGATGTGTAGTCCTGACTTTGCATTTTTTGCTGAAACTGAAACTGAGACTGCTTTATTTGATAAAACGCCTACTTTTACACATAGTATATTCACTGGCGTTGTACATTAAATTAAAAAAAATATGATAAAATATATACATAATGGTATCAAACAATGAAACCCGACATATTTGACAAAATTATTATACATTGCAAATTACAACATTGCGTATTAAACATACACACTACATAGTAGAGTATACTCAGCGTTTCTACAATATTAAGACCACCAGCAGAGAAATAATCAAAACCATGATTCAAAGCTTCTAAAAAACAGTGTTTTGAGCTTTTTCTTAAAAGTGTCTACTGAATCAGAATTTCTCACGTCTACTGGTAGTTTGTTCCATAGTTTCGGCCCTACAGTTTAGAAACTTCTATCACCAAATGTTTTCCGTTTGTTAAATGTAACAACCTGTAACAGACTCCGACGACCTTAAACTACGTCTTGATGCTTGTTCCGGTAATAATTCAATCAAGTAAGATGGAGCTTGGTCGACTGAACAATTAAACATGACAGTTAAAATCTTAAATTCAATTCTAGCTTTGATAGGAAGCCTATGTAATCGGAACATAGCTTGTTTTGAACTGTCGTACTTGCTGTGTCTTAAAATGAGTTTGGCACACATGTTTTGTATCCTTTGCATTTTCTGAATTTCAAACTGAGGAATACCATACAATATTGCATTGCAATAATCTATATTTGAAATTACTATTGATACAACAAGAACTTCAGTAGCCTCTTTAGCAAGGTATTTTCTGATATTTTTGATTCTGAGATAATTAACCATTGCAGTCTGACATTTTCTTTTGACATGACCCTTAAAACTAAGATTTTCATCAAAGAATGCCCCTAGGTACCTTATACAATGTACTGATTTGATTTTGTCACCAGCAATGTCAATTTCTGTTATTGAACATTTGTCAAGTTGCTGTCTGCTACCGAATAAAATGAATTCGTTGTTTTTAACATTTACTTAAGCATTTACTTTTTGCACCGACAGCAAAGATAAATCAAAACAGTTCGCTCGGTTCATTTCTGATATGAATTCTTTGTCGTTGGTTAAACTTTATCAATCATTTGTTATTATTATTTCTGATCATTTATATCAACGTGTTTATACATCATAGAGTTCCACATAAGCCGGTGATAGGAGGTATGAGGAGTGTTGCACTTTCCATTGGAACTGTTATTTATTATATGTCCGAAGAACCTTCTTGTAGATTTCATTATAATTTATATTTTACATATACATAGTACACTTTATTGCTATAATCGCTAGTTTAAATCTGGTTTTATGAATGACGGCATACCCGGAAGTTATGAATGAATGTAAAACTTAACTATCTAAAAAAACTATAAAAGAAGATTTCTTTTTCTTATGTGAAATAGTTTAATAAACGGATAGTACAGGTAGGTTAATGTTCAACATTTAAATCTCGTCGAATTAATTACTTTTAATGTATAGAATAGTAATTGGAAAAGTATTTAAAATGAAATTACGTTGTAGATAAAACAATGTGTCTGAATTAAGTTACATAAATGTAGTAGAAACATATGAACGTGTTTATAATCATAGCACTAGTACTGACACAAATATAGGTCATATGGCGACTTACTAACCTTGTTATCCTATTTGGGCATTATCTCATCACGGACAGGTACCTTGTTAGAACCATCGACTTTCCTTAAGTCAGCTTAAAGTTCGAATCCACATCGGCGAGGGACAAGTGATTCTATATCAGCGGCATTATGTGCTATGTTGAAAAGTTCTGCTTGGTATTATTGCTAAATATTACATATACAAAACCATCACAGAGGATAGCAACCTGTAATATAATATTATGTAAAAAAAAATATTCATGTTCAAGTAACTTATACATTTATTTGTCAAACACATTTTAAAACAAACAATACTGCTGCATTTAAGCTCACCTGAACCATGGATCATGGGTGTGCCATTAGTATAGGCGGATGGTTGGTCTTCCGTTTTCCGTTACTTAAATATCTTCCCCTCAAAACCTACTGATTAGAATTACACAAAACTAGAAATGTCGCAACCTGGCAAGGTCCCCATTGAAATTTATGTGGGCACTTGGCTTCTTTTAGTGTCCGCTATTATAGAAATAGGTTTAAAACAACTTCTTCTCATGAACCGCCCAAAGAATCTTCATCAAACCTTGCCTGTAGCGTCATTATAAGTTATTATCTCAGATTCATTCAAAGAGGTGCATTTGCCGCTAGAGCTAAAAATAGAAATAACTTGAAACGACTTCTTCTCATGAACCGCTCGATTGATCTTCTTCAAACTTGATCTGTAGTATCATTGTACGGTCTTCTCTCACATTTATTCAAATGGGGACACTTGTCTCCTTCCAGTGGCCGAATAGGTAAACACAAAAATACTTTAAACAATTTTTTCTCATGAACAATTTGATTAATCATCGTCAAACTTGGTTAGTAGCATAATCATAAGATCGTTTCCCTATTGTATTCAAATGGAGTCGTCTTTCCCTTTAACGGGACTGAAAACTAGGAAAAACTTTACACGACTTCTTGGTGGATCTTCACCAAACTTTGTTTGTAGAATCATTGTTAGGTCTTCTTCCTATTTTGTTCAAGTGGAGCACTTGAAAACTGGAGCTAAAAGTAGAAACTCTTTTATTGAATTTTCCTCATGAGCAGTTAGACTGATATTCATCAAACCTGGTAAGTAGAATCATTTTAAAGTATTCTCTCAATTTCTTTCAAATGGGGGCACATGACCCATAGCAGGGACAACAAGGAGTTGCATGGAAAAACCTTCAAACGACTTCTTCTCATGAACCACTTGAATGGATCTTCTTCAACACTTGGTCTGTAAAATCACTGTAAGGCACCCCACCATTCTGTTGTGGTTTTTTTGTGTTTTTTTTTTCAAATGGGAGTACTTGGCCCCTTCTAGGAGCAGTTAGAGTTAAAATAATAAAATAATAAACGGCTTCTCGCGATATGATATGTAGAAACACTCTTCTTTCCTGTATTTTTTTTATTTTTAATGAATTTATCTAATATTTTGGACAGCTATTTGCGGTGTTCTGCCACTGAAGTCTCTCGACTATTTGTTTTTAAATTGTTGGATTTATGACAGCATCCTACAATTTGCATTCCGCAATAAAGAGTTTCATTTTGGCAGGTTCTCCACATAATGCGTGTTGATGATACTTTGATTTGTACTTAGTGAAGATAATAATTAAAGTACTAATTGTAGCACGAACGTTTTGGATTGCATTCACCAACGACTGGCAGTTTTTCGTTTTTCGTACTGTTCTAGATTGAGCAAATGGCGACTGTTTCATCAAACAAAGCTGATCCTGTGATACTGCATAGCTTGGTGTCAAATCAAAATCAATCTTAATACCTAACTGTTCCAGTCGTAGTCAAAGTTGTACATTTTTTTACATATGTATTTATTGGATTTATTTTTCCGGTCAAACTTTACAATACTTTGAGGTTTTTATGTAGTTTGTTTAACACTTTGAGTATAACCAGAAGGATGATTTTGAATGCGACCATTTCACCGACAGAAATAGATGATGCAATGGAGACTGATTCATTTATGAAAGGTTACCTCAGCCCAATCTATCGCAGTTTTGTCATTAATTTTGCAAAGAATTTCTGAGAAATGTGTTTTGCCTCCGCTTTGGAGTGTTTTGAATTTATTGAGCATATTCTTTAACTAATGGTTATCAAATTGTTTAATAATAGTAATTTCAATTTTCATTTGCCTTCACATAAACTCTCGTGTAATGTAAAATCATATCTGTGTTATTTGGTCCTACCCTAAAATAACTGGATAAAACATGATATTAGATTATTCTGCTAATGTATATTGCTTGAGAAAAAAGTGTTAAAATAAAGCATGAAGAATAACTTTTTATTGTTCGGTGTTTCAGATAGGATCTTCATACAGCATAATTAATTGAGATTTGCAGCATTATGTAATAATCAAGATTTAATACATTTCAAGAATAGTTAGCTAGTGTGCACATTTTCTGAATTTAAAGAATTTAAATTCCTTGAATGAATACTATGGAAATCTGAACATTGTCTTGAAATCATATGCTAAATACATGTTACATTTATCTCTCCGGCATTTAAGTTTTATCTTTATTTGACCTTTTGATTTTTTCTGCATCATAATTTTAAACAATTTGTACTTAAATAAATACTCATGAAAATGGACATTTCTTAGTAAAATAGTTCACAGAAAATAAAATATTGTAGGATAATGGTCGGTTTATTATAACAGACAAAGTACCATCTTAGAATTCTCAGCTCGGAGCTATCTATGCCAATTTTTACCAGCAGCCTTATAAACTTCAGGCATTAACAGACATTTTTGTATAATTCGAATTTGTTAAGAATTGGATCGGGTTTCAAATATCTGCAAGGTCTGATTGCAATCCTATCATATGAACAAAGGTTTTACTTTAATTTCACTTTTGAATGCATACTCTTCACATCTTCAAGGTAAAATACAAAACCTTAATAAAAAGAGACAAACCGCAAGTATGAAATTTTTGACGAGTTTTCCAGGACAAAATCACGAAACACTCACACGAATGCAAGAGAATTCAATGGCATTTTCAGAAATCTTCCATCTCTTTCGATGCTTGAACAAAAGTTTCTTTTTTACATTTTTTAGCTTAATAAAGAAAATGGACTCATCGGGGTAACCGTCAAAATTAACTTTCCAAGTACATTTTAATGTTGTTTAGATACACGTGTATTAATTTCTAAAGCTGAATAAATAATAAATGATTGTTTCTTTATTCAGTGTTGAAATATACATTGACAGGAATGCTGAGGTCATTTATCTAAAATGTGTTTGTGTTTGAATATCAAATTGTTCTATATGTCTAAAAAAAATCTCTGCGGTACAATTATTTCAGAGTACATGCTGCAGACGGTGTTTTTAAAGAATATAGTTATATAGTTTTAATACAATTATATAATTACTATATAGTTATATAATGAAACGGACACACCAAAAGTGTATTTTTTTAATTATCATAAATATATTTCCAGCTAGGAAGAGGCCTTTCCCTGACTGAATGACGAGCGAGATGATTATCTGTATTTTGTTGTACGTCTTTTGCGGGAATGAGATGAAAGGTATTTTCAAATTATATCAATTTTATTACTTAGAAATTAAGAACTGGTAACAGTAATACATACTAATCGCACTCCATATATGTAAGGTCATATAAGATGCAAATAGAAACGTTCTAGCCGCAACTACTACCGGCTGATGAAGTATCACTGGTTTATATAATAAGGTGGTAATTCGTTTACAATATCTTCAGTTTTTATCATTATGATATATACATTGTATCAAACATTTGGTCATTGATTATATCTGTTTTTATATGTGAGATGAAATATTTATCTTTTCATATGTATTATCACAGCGCTGTAGAATATATTGTTATTATACAAAACTTCAAACAAAAACATGTGAAGGAGAATAACACACAAACTGCTGTGACTGCACATAATTCAATTTGCTTCAAAGGCTTGTATTCTTTCTGCACAAAAAAATAAAATCTTTTATTGAAATTAAGGTGCATATACCAACACAGTATATCTGTCTCCCGCAAAAGTTGTCGCCGTGGAGAATACAAGTGTTACACTAACGTGTTCAAAGACAAATGGACCACTCCTGGAAACTCGGTGGAGTAACTCACAGATTGAACACCAAAACGCAAATCTTTATCTAAACAATGGGCAATGCACGATGACAAGATTTTTGAAAGACAGTGACCTTTTTGATGGTATATGTAATGGTAATGGAACCTATTCTGTACTTCTCAAAAGAGTAGACCGATTACAACATGTTGCTATATGGAGATGCAGAGAGGTCATAGAATATAGTAATGGAGTCACCATTAATGCATTAGGTAAAGCCTTTCAGTATTTCAATCTCAATATAGCCTAGAAATACATTTCAGCGTACTTCATGTCGCAAAAATTGTAAATGATACATTATCTATCTTAAAAGTTTGAAAGGCATATGTTTTATATTAATTACTGTAAAAAGACATGTAGAAACATATCTAAATGAACGTCCAGTAAGTGAAAATCTGAGCTGAGAAAGGGATAATTAATTTCCACACAATTTAAATACTATCATACACATACGTTTAATTTACAATCACTGAATTTGAAAAATGCCAAAATACATGTGAAACCATACATTTCCTTCCTGGTAGATAGGACAAAACCATTCACAAAAATGTATACTTTTAATAGTTTTTGTCAAAAAACTTTCAGTTTAATAGTCTAAGAACATGAAAAAAATTCAGTTAAAAAAGGGGCCATTTTTCCATTTTACAAAAAAGATGACCTGGGTTTCATTTTCCATCCCAGAAATGATTTTTAACACAAAAGTCAATTCCAACAGGTTCTACATACATCTCTGACCTGTTTTGTAGCTTGAACTTTAACTTCCAGGTTGTTGTGCCACCACTATATGGAGTCTAAGTATGTTACTTTACATCAAAAATACCTGAAAATATAAAATATATATATATATTAAGTTAGTTTCATTACTTAAAAGATTATTATATGATGCTGCAGTTAAGATTTATGTATATGTACTTGAAGCATTTCAGTTGGCCAAGAGGGGAAAAGATATGCCATCAAGAAATTGACAGATATGAGTTTGGAGGATATAAATTTCCCCCCACCCACTTTCAGTAATAGTGTTTAAAAAAGTACAAAAGTTATGTTTAGAAAAAGAGAGTTGTTAAGCTTTTAAAGAATATAAAATATGTTAGATACCAAACACAAAAAAACTCATTTTAGTAAAGATAAGAGGCTGAGAAAAAAACATAATGAAAAAAAGCTTTGTGATGAAAATGTAGGGGAGGGGGGGGGGTGTGAAATGACAGTTTATGGATACATGTCTTAACACATTTGCAACCGTGAAAGAACCAGATCAGCCACACATCTGTTACAATCTGATCAGGATCTCCACAGTTTGTTTTGACTGAGAAGCAACCAATGAAGATCCTGATCAGACTGCACAGACCCGTCAAATGCATTTAACATGTATCCATTGGTTAGTAAGTTTAAAAACTTTGCGTCTTTTTGATATGATTAGCTTCCAACGTCTTAAACTAATTAACAATGCGTATGCAACCTTCATGATGTCTAAAATAAGCCTGACTGCAATGAACAGTTAGTGTAAGCCTGTAATTTTATTTTCTTTGGCATCAAACAACGGTACATCTTATATACAAAAGATGAAGACAAACTTCCAGGATATTTCACAAGGCTATTGTGATTCAAATATGTAGCCATAAACAGCAAAAATACATGCAAGTCAAGCAGCCATACATGAGAGTTAACAGGAGTGGAGAGTGTAATTGACAAATTACCAAATGTGTTATTTCAAGTGCCAATTAGCAAGACAAATTTTGAATGATATTTGATTTGCTTATTGACAAGAGGGGTTATTTTATGCATATAAATTAATAAATTTTTCCCAAATTGGAAAAGGGTGGAAAGAAGTGAAAGTCGTTTTACACCCCTCCTACATACTCTCTTAATCTAAGCAAAACCAACAGTAAAACAGATGAAATGAGCTTTTAACAAAGGGGATTAACTCTGAGCAGCGCTTACATGAAATAATACAGTATATGCCAACACCAGTCCCATGAAAAAATCTGAAATACTCAAGTAGACCTTCACAGATCTTAATTTTCACAGTATAAATAAGTACATGATTCTGCAAAAACAGTCTAGAATTCAACTGGTTTAACTTGTATCTTCTGTAATTAATCTATCAACAACTGTAAATCCCCGTGCTCATAATCTTCACAAAAATTTTATATGCACAAATAGCACCATCTTCTTCATACTTTTACTTTGTCCCAAATCACCAAATCCGGGTACAACAGATATTTCATATCCTTTATATTCCTTGCCATCACTGAATTTATGCTTAATATGTTTCCCACCAGTAGGGGGAACCCTTTCTTGCTGTTTTTCTTTTGTTGTGCCATGTAAACAATCTTGGATCAAAGTTATCACATTCCGTTTTAATTCCTCAATCGTTAACACACAATATTTTCCATCTGGACCCTTCCTTGAAAAGTTTTTTACACTTTGGATCACGGTGTTTTTTGCTTTAAAACAGTTTTGCGGAACCTCAATTGTGATTTCAGTGCTTCTCGTCTCCCATGTTCTGTGTTTAGTCTCTGTAAGGCCTCATTCAGCTGTGCTTCACTTTGCCATAATCCATAGAAACAAACAGCACTTGCCCATTTTCCCCAAGTCCTGTAATCTTTTCCTTTCTATTTCCTCAAGTTTTCATCTTCGCTCTTCCTGTATTTCAAGTCTTTTTGCATCAATTGCTTTCAATCTTATTTTGAACTGATTCCTGATTGCTTTCCCCTCTGTTCTTGCATTATTCAAAAGTTGCTCTCTTTCATTCTCTTCTAAAGCTGAAAGCCACTCTCTTTTCTATTTGTTTGAATACAGTAAGTAAGATTCATTAGTGAGTAAAGTTGCATTTGGTCTATCACGCAGTAATTGATCCAACTGTCCAAACACAAATTCTGGTAACTTGTTGTGTTTCATGACCGACTTTGTGTCTGCTATGACTTGTTCTGCTGGGTTAAAACATTTTCCACCTGGCAGATGGTCAAAAATCATGCGATGTAGCAGTTCAGACATAGACAGGAAAAGTGCTTGCAACATGGATGTCAGTATTTCATCCAAAGTATTATTGTCTTCTAGCAAAGCTCGTTATTCTTCGTCTTGCTTCATGACAGTGTTAAATGGACTTGCTTCTCCTCTGATAAACGTAGCAATTAAATCAATATTATTTGCTCCTCTAGTCAGGAAGTCTACCAGTTCCTTATAATATATATTCATTTCAAGAAAATGAACTGGCGCATCCAGAAGTTTCCACAGTGGACCAGTTATAAGCTTTGAGATCAGTCCAAATGCCTTCTGCCCTGCTAAGAGGGGGTCTTCTTTTATGTCCAATGTGACAGCTTTTAATAAATCATTGCTAGTTCCGTGGGCTGTATCCAGAAAATCGATATTTTTGACGGTAGTAAAAAATGGCTGAGGCTAAGCTAAAAACAAGATTAAACCGGTTATTGTTTGAATCTGACTAATAGTTCTTCTCATTTCTTGATTTAAGGGATGTCACCCCCTTGTAAACTAACACCATTTTTCTATCTTGCCGACTGCAAAGCACTTTGAAAAAGTTCTCATTAGACGCAGGGCCCACTCTCATTTTTTGTGGTATTTTTTAAATTTGGTTCTTTGCTGGCCTATATCTTTCCCGTCTAAGTAATTGTTTTCAATTTTTTTAGAGTACTTTCACAAGTGTCTGCCATACCTACTAATAAGTGTTAGCCACAGTAGAAATTATTCATTTTAGAACACAGTTTTCTTTCATCAACACTTGAGTTTTCCCAATTATCAACAACCTGTGGCAAAATATCACTTCTGAACTGTTCTAGTAGAACATTAAAGTGTTTTTCTGTAGAAGCCCCCCTAATGTATAGTGTATCCAATGTCTTTATCATTAACAGCATCATGGCAGTTAAGTTGTAATATCTGATATAATATCCTTGAACGCATCCAAAGTACTTTGACCACTTTTATCCACCATCTCCCTTAAACCTAGGATGAATTTTGTTCTTCATCAGTCACTATATAGGTCTGCATTGCCGTACTTCCTGGTCTCATCTGTGTACAGAGTTGTACGATCTTTCTCTTTCAGGACAGAACCAGCCTGTTTTTGTGAAACCACTAGTTTACTATCCACAATTCTGTTTACGGTAGAAGCAGATGGTGTCCTGTCACTGTTTTTACCACACAGTTTTGCGACTTCTTTTATAACAGGCCCTACCCTTTCAACGGGAACTTTCATATCTGCTAAATTCATCACACACATAACTGCATCATTTGTATATTTATTGGATGTTTCATCATACAGTTGTACATGTGGAGAATCATTTAACAGTGCATCCATATAGTCAATTGTTACATTAGCCTCAACTAGTTCTTTTGCAGTTTGATCAGCAGCTTCAACAATGTCTTCATTTCTACGAATGGTGTCTCTTAAGGCAACTAACTCAGACTCTATCTGTTTGTTTTTGTTCTTCAACTCAAATGTGGTGTTTTTCATTTCATTTACAGAAGCTTGGAATTTCGCATTTCTCACTATTTCTCTGCCTAATTTATAGTTAATCTGCTTGACGTTTTCTTCACTAGCCTTTAAGTCCTTTTTAAGTTGCTTGTTTTCATTCTCTAATAAATCTAATTTAGCTTTTTTTTCACCAATTTTTTTCTCTAATATTTCAAATTTTCTTTTAATCTGTTTTGATTTTTCACGAGTTTCAGTTAAGCTTTCTCCTTTTTCCTGTAATTTTTTAAGTATTTTAACATTTTGTGTTGGTACTTCATATGAACTTTGTGAAGTTGAAGGAGCTGGTCCTGAATCACTTGTCTGAGATGGAATAACAAACCTTTCTTTTAAGAAACTTAACTTTGCTGCTCCTCGTTTGTTTTTTGTTTGCTTTAAAACTCTGTGAACTTTTGAGAAAAGGGCTTCCTTGTTTAAATTGTTTATATCTATGTTTACAATAGCTGAAACCCAGTTATGATAATAATCCTTAAATGTTAATTTATGGTCTATAGCAAAATGATATAAGTCCACTGCAAGGCCATTACAAAAACAGGCTTCACCGACACAAGTTATATTACTTTTATTCAGAAGAGACTCTTCAGATATCTGATGAATTTCTAAAAATGAACTCATTTTACTTTTAAAGGCTATTACTGAGGACAAGTACCATAAAACTGCATATTGCCAGATAACAGAGTTTGTGACACAAAGTTACTTTCATCCATATAACACAGAGAGTCACCTGTATAAATATCGGAACTTTTACAAAGTAATTCCCCAGTCAATAATGTCTGTGAAGCCCTGCTGCTAGTGTTAATTGCCAATTTAATTCTTTTCGGCCCTAGACTAGATGGTTCACTCTCAAGCTGGAGACTTCCACATTGAAAAGCATATCTGTATTGTATGTCAATGTCACTTAATTTTAATTCAGTATTTGAACCACTCTGAAATGTTTGATATTGAGCGTCTATACCAGTTAATGTCAACATCTGACTTTCATCATCAGTAGAATCAATGTCTTTGTTATGCTGTGTCAAGTATGAAGGTGATCTTACCTTTGGTTGAGTGGTGTTGACTGTTGCTGGTGTAGAAATTGACAGCTGAGCTTGTGTTACAAACAACTGTTGATCAGTACTTGTGTTGCTCGAAATTGCTTCTGCCACAGTACACTGTTCTGTTATTGTTGACTCAAAAAATGGAGAGGGAGGCTGAGTCTCAGAGCCTGGAGTGGGGGGTTGAGTCTCATCTGAATCTGAAATCTAAGTAAGACAGAAAGATTTCACATATACGTATGCAAAAACATGTATATAAACTTCTACTTTTCTGGATTTTAAAATTGATTCTGTTGTTTTCTCTGCCTGCTTTGGTGCTATTTTTCTTACTTTAGTTACTTCACAATTGTGAGTTTACAGACAACAATATTGTGTGGCATGTGCTGTGTTAATCATAAAAAGTGACATATTACTGCAGTCCTTTAGGAAGGCAAAACCTGTTCAAACCTTTATGCAGTATCAATTAAAATAAAAAATGATTTCCTTTTTACATTTTTACGGTTTGATTTCCATTTAGACTGGCCAACTGGGCTTTTCCTTTTCCAAAATCAGACAGAACACAGACAAGGGATAACATCAGTAATAAAATACCTATCAACAGTAAATAGAATAACCTCTACATATGACTCAACAATAAAACAAGAGGCAGGATCTCTGGGAATGTTTAAATCACAGTCACTCATTACTTAAGTAAAAGCACAACCAACAGTATAAGTCATTCTGGAAAAGAAAGCACAAAATAATTAAACTTAAAATGTGTTATTTGTGAGTTATTGTGCCTGGCTGAAAGTCATTCAAAGTCACACATCTTGGTGAGTCATAACCATACAACCTGGAGTTCAACTGCCTGGTTAAGGCTGCAACAAAGACATTCCAAAAGTCTTGCATTGTTTTTAATAAAATTATACATAAGTGATAATTAAACAGTTACACAGATGAACAAGGTTCTACTTTATAATAAATGTAATTGTGAATGGGCAATGCTTCAAAATTTGATTTTCAAATCAGTCATTGCCTTTGTCTTAATCTAAATTGTTTACAATAACAGTTTTCTGCACTTGAAGTTGGAGTCTGGAAAATCTAATTTCTGATTACTGAATTAGTGAATACTGTTCTAAATAATTAAAAATTATAATTTATAACTTTAGTATTAAAGTTCTATTAAATACTGTTTTATATAATCAAAAATTATAATTTATGACTTCAGTATTTTTTTAGTTCTAGAATCTAGGCTGATTTTTAGGGAGAGTAGACTAACATCTAATATAAATCACTGAATCCCTATCCTACATAATGCAACATCTATTCTATCGGCTATTCTTTACATTCAACACCATCAATAACTGTTATTGCGTATTATCATCAGTACTTTAGTACGAACGAGTTTTGGTACGAAAAACATAGCTTTACATATGTCTTAAACTCTGTAGAAACACAAAAATATAGCAAATTCATACATGCATACAATCAATAAAACAACTTTGCATAGAAACAAACCACTGTCATAGGACAGATGACGATGTATTTGTCGATCTTTGTTTATATCTGAAGAATTTGTCTGGAAAGAACAAACGTTTTCGTCCACTGACAAAATGGCTGACGGTGACCGTGTGACCCTGGCAAATTACCTCCCAGTCGGCCGAGCACTTGCTCAGAAAATGAGCTAAATACTGGTATATCACGTTAATATACTATCCTCAAGTGGCCCAATTCTAAAGGAACAAAGGTAAAACTTTCAAAAAACACAAAAAACAGCAGCGTATATGGCCGTTTTGATGAAAAGCGCGAGCTTTGTTTTTTTTCGCTCCCTATTCTCTTTACTAAATGTCAACCGTATAATGATAAATAGGTCATATACGCCATATTTGGACGTAACCACTCCCATTTATGCAAATTTTTCATTTGGTTAACCTTTACTTTATTCGTATAAGTGCGTATGAAACATGCTATATTTTCGGGTCAGGTTTTGACTGGAACACCGATTGCGCAATAATTTGCCTCGCACATGCGCGGTTGTTGCTAGTTTAAAGAGGACATTTACTAGATAAAGTAGTCTTAGAGAATAGTTTGCAACTGTTTGGTGATAACGCAAATTGTAATAATGTTCTGAAAGACGTTTCAAAAGTGGATTTTGCATGCCAATAAATAGGTCATATACGCCATATTTGGACGTAACCACTCCCATTTATGCAAATTTTTCATTTGGTTAACCTTTACTTTATTCGTATAAGTGCGTATGAAACATGCTATATTTTCGGGTCAGGTTTTGACTGGAACACCGATTGCGCAATAATTTGCCTCGCACATGCGCGGTTGTTGCTAGTTTAAAGAGAACATTTACTAGATAAAGTAGTCTTAGAGAATAGTTTGCAACTGTTTGGTGATAACGCAAATTGTAATAATGTTCTGAAAGACGTTTCAAAAGTGGATTTTGCATGCCAATAAAGAGTGTGTACGTTTATATAACTGAGTTTACCTGACAGAAACAACATATCCTGTAAATGTTAAGCCGTATAGATGTTGTTTCGTACGTGCTATGCATCTTTCGTAATTTATAAACGAATGCACTTTGTGAAGCGTCATAAATCGTGATCTTGTCTTCTCAGATTATCACAGAATGTAATGAAATTTTGTATGAATGTGCAATTAAACGCAGTCATAAACAAGCTTATGAGAAAGTTAGAAATATGGATTTTCTTTAGCCATATAAGGGATATTATAACTATTATGATACCCACAGAATTCAGAGCATTTTAGGCTTTTAAAAATCTTAAAAAGTCTTTCTTGTCACAGCACTTTCCAAGGTCAGTTGTTATTTTTATCGTTTAGTTAAATTGTTGTGTCATCCCTATTTATTCTGAATTGCAGTTTATTCGTTTTACCGGTTTTCAAATCTTGTATACATGTATATCGTAATTTTCTGTTTTTAAGCAAAATAAAGAAGAAATACTGATCTTAATTTTGATACATGTAATACTTTTACAAAAATCAGAGACTATAACATTTTCCCACTATAAACAATCAAAGCATGAGTAACAGCTCCCGGAACATAATTTCTATGTTTATGTTTAAGCATAACTGTAATTACTATCACTATGAATAATTATTCAAAATATGTAATGAAATGTTTTTTTATCAATACATGAAAGAAACTAGGCAAAGTAAAACCAACAAAAACTTATGATAATATTTTAAGAATGATATTCTATGTAATAAAATTCTACTCAGCATGTAAGAGACCATATTTCACATTGTACTATATTTCGAAAATGAATATGCGTCACAAGATAGGGTCATAAACCTGTAAAATCGCCTCTGTCATGCTTCATTTTTTGTGAGTCGTGGAGGGTTGAGGGTAGTGATTACATATACCAACACAATATCTTAGAAGTTATAATATTACTAAACAGGTAATCAAGCAGCACTTCCGGGCTAGTCGGTTAATGGCGGAGAGAAAAAAGGCTCAATTTTATCCCAGTTAAATGGCATTTTCATGTTTTATGTAAGCTAGTGCCTGTTTTTATTTCTTTGTGGATCTATAATTGACATTTTGGTAGCATTTTCAAGGAGATTTTTGCATTTATAGAAATGTAAACAAACCTGTCAGTTTGGAAGATATTCCATAGTGTTGACCTGTCAGACAAAACATATCTCTTAGAAGATACATGACCATTACTTTCTTTGTGATTTTTTATGGTTTATAAGTCATTTTAGAAGTAATCATGTTTTTAAACTGGGCCTGGCAATGTTTTATAGCTTTCAGAAAATTGTTTTATATAGAACATGTATCAAATTTATTTAATACTGTATATCCTATAAACCATACCAAATACGTATAATGCCGTGTTTGCATTTTTCCAGATGTGATTTGTTTTTATATCAATGTATACTGTTTATATTTGTCTGTTCAAGTTCCTGTATCATCAGTTGAGATAACGCCATTGGAAAACAGAGACGACACAATAATGGAAAACACAAGTACGACGTTTCAATGCAAGGCTTCAGCAAGCCGACCAGTACCAACTATTTCCTGGTTCCTTAGAAACCCGAGTTATCCAGATCTTATTAACATTACAAATGAAACAAGACAATCCCATCTGTTCACTTATAGCGATACCGAACTTACAGAAGTAATAAGTATACTAAACTATACTTTCAATAGAAATTTTAATGGATGGTTCATATACTGTGTAGCATCAAATCTTCCTAGTCGGAATGTTACATCTACGAAAAATGAGCTGAATATATCGTGTAAGTATATTTTGAATATTTGAAACCCTATGTTTGTTCTACATTACAGTGTTTAATATGGCTATACGTTTATCTAGAAATGTAACTAAAGCAACAAATGTCCATGAGTGAGGTTAAAATTGATCGAAATGGCAATCACATGGAAAACATATTTTTTAGTTTAATGGCGGTGTATTAGAAAATAGAATGACATATAATTATTAGGATTCAGCTGTTTCACTACTTTAAATCTAAATGTATTGAAAACTTTTGCCATGCTAGTGGGTAGTCACGACTGGAAGTAGCCTTTACATTTTTGTCTAGGTGAATTGCCCAACCAAGATGTACAATTTTAACATGGAGTAAGTAAATCGAAAAATGTGTCTCAGATATATGATAGCCTTTGCTTTTCATTTGCCTTACGTTTCCATAGAAACTTGAAATTGCCGTACCAGGTTCCGTATTCATCAGTGTTTAAAGTCTGACACTTAGACTAAGAATTAAGAATAACAAACATTTAAGTAATCATTACTTTGTTTATAGCATACTGTACTTATGGAATGTTGCATAGCCGTCTGTAGCTACGAAATTCTTGCAAAGTTTCATACCTCTCTGTGCTAAATTTAGAATGAGAGCAAATCAAAAATTTAGCATTTAAAGTCTAACTCTAAGTTTCATACTTTAAACGGGATGACTACAGGCCCTAGGGTTTAGAAATGTAAGTTCTAAAAATGAATCAATGTTGATATCGTTTCCATTCATAAATGGGTATCAATTGAACTGTTAAACATGAGATCTTTTTGAGAGAGAAATGCAGCGTTTTGGACATTATAATTTTAATGAGAGACACTGCATTGACTACCAGGACGAAAACATAAAGTTAGATTGGAAATGTACTGGTTTAACAAGATTTTGTCAGTTAAACATATCTCTAACGTATCTAATGCTTTCGAATATTTCTAGAGTGAAAATTCGAAATGTGATTTGGTGCTATACTAAGTGTCTTTGCAAAGCATATTGCATAACATGATCAACCTGATATACTAGAGAAAATATTGAGTTGCAATTATTAAACATTTAATGCTAACTACAACTCCAGAAGAACTGATTTTAAACAGGTGATAAGTAATGAATGTATTTATATGTATGAACATTTAATAATATGACTAACGTAAGTATTATAATATGTAAAACGCCAGTTCCACCTGACGGACAACCGACAATAACCGGCATAAAACATGACAGCATCTACCGCATTGTCGAAAACGAACAAGGGACTTTATCTTGCTCTGTGACCGGAGGAAACCCTGTGGCAACATTAAAGTGGCAGTGTTTCAATAGCAATGTTTCAGACATCAGAAAAAATAGAAGCGTCACAAGTAATGTCACGTGGACCGCTCAACGTTACCAACACAACAAGTCATGTAAATGTGTTTCAAAACATGCGTTTGGAGAGAATACAGTGTCCGTAATTGTCGCGGTTTTGTGTATGTATTAATTATATTGTTATTTGTTGTTCAAAACATGATTTTAGCTGATGAGTATTAAAAAAGATATCTGGACACTACATGTATACAAACTATGAAACTTATGAGATTTTCATACTGCTATTATGTTACTTGGTTGCGTTCTATGCTTTCAAAGGATCTTTTCGCAGATTTTATTAATATTAGGTTATTTAACATTGTTCTGTACAATACGGAGATATATTTGGACGAGTACCCAGCTGAGAAAACCATATTGGACGAGCCGCTAGGCTTAATCTTTTTATTCTATATCTATTTTATCTTACTATAATAATAGTTTAGATTAAAAATGTTTCACTGAATATTGTATTCCTGCCTTTTCTAGTTTTTCCCAGCTTGGTATGAGTGCAAATATATATTATACAGAACAATGTTAGACCTTAAATAACCTTTTTATTCTATATTTATTTCACTTCATACGTAATATACGTAGTTCACTAAATGTTGTTTTTTCTGCGTATCATTATTAAAAAAAGTATATGGTGCAACCTCCCTACAACAGCCATTTGGCAATTAGGGTGGTAATAATACTTGGCTGAGATATTATGCCCACAAACATTGTCAGCAAGTTTGGTGAAGATCGGATGAAAACTGTTCGACTTAAAAGAGCGGACAAGGCTAAATTCCCCGTTTTTCGAGTAATTCAAGGGCTATAATCAAAGAGTGCCTGGTACAATTTGGCTGGTAATCGAAATTGGCCGAGATGTAATGCCCACAAACATTGTCAGCAAGTTTGGTGAAGATCCGACGAAAACTGAATTATAGAGCAGACATGTTTTGGATACTGACCGCCCGTCCGTTGCCATTCATAATCTTCTCCATTTTGTTTCTTAACCGTTAAATAAAAACTGCTGAGGTAGCTATTCAGACAGTCAGGGCTGATACCATTTTCTAGGTTTCGTCCGGAACGGCTTCTTTAAGCGATTTTTCAAATATTCCAACATCTGATGATCCTTTTTACTGTATTTTTAAGTTTTTTATTATTAACGAACTTTTAATATCTAAATCAGACAGCATTGTTATCCCTTGAATCGTTTTTGTGTGTTGTAAATTTACAAAAAAAAACTCAAATTAAATCCAGATTTCAAGACGCATAATCAAACTCTGTACATAGAGCGCCTACTTCATCCGATTTACATTCGGAACATTTTCACGCGTTTCGGGCTTTATCGTACGTTTAACATGGGACAGTTGAACCGTCCAAATACAGAAAATACAGGATTTTTTGTACGCGCGTGCGTCCAAATACAGGAAATACAGGATTTTTGTACGCACGTGCATCCAAATACCGTAATATATTGTATGGTCACGAGTTGCAAATGAACGTTCGCGATTGGATAGATAAAATATGTATAGAATAATACAAAATACGAAATGATATATGCATTCGATTATTTCTTAACGGTCATAACAGTACTTTTTGTATCAAAATATGGTTGTAGTGAAAATAAATATAAAAAGATAAAATATATTCACAGACACATGTATTGTATTCGCATATTTCAGATCCGCCTGACACGCCTAGATTTAGAATAGGTGATGACTATATCAGTCGAGTAGTTCAAATGGTACAGAACAATTCACTGATTCTTGTTTGTGAAACAAACAGTAATCCAGATTCAGAATACTCGTGGAACAATAAAATACCAGGTCAAATATTAAGTGTTTCCAGTGTTCAAAATCAAGATGCAGGAGATTACATCTGCAATGTGAACAATACAATGATTGATTCACATGGAGTAACGTATTCAGGAAGCAACACTGCGAGTATAACACTGCAATTACTATGTAAGCATTTTTGTTCATATCAGTCGAGTTGATTTTTTAAACAGTCAATTAAAGTGCAGTTTGCTACTTCTTAGTGCAATAACGTCTTCGAAAATGATAAAAGCACCCCGGGAGAATCTCTTATTCTTTATCTTTTCTGAAAACAACTTCTGCCTGCAATATTTTACAATCTCATAGGTGGATTGACCTTATTTATATGTTTTACATTATACAGTCTAGTTTTTTACACTTATCTGTGAGTTTTTATATTATTGCACTGCCATGTCTGACTAGTGATTTTGCATGCCCTGAACGCGCTTAAACCATCAGTTTCCTTTATATAGGTCACTGATCGTACAAAGGCGGTGCCCCTATTTTCAGCTTACTTTTTGTCCGTAGCGTTTTAAATGTTATGTATATTGTCTTGCATGTTAGTGATGTTACTTCCAACCTCCCTTATGTCACCCCATTTTTCACTTGCCCTTTCCCCTTCCTCCTACCCTTTTTAACCCTATCTCTAATCAGAAAGTAACTAAAATGTACTTGTTGAATATTTGAAGCAATCCGTCTACTAGACGTTTCTTCAGAAATAGATGTGGGATATAATAAATGTGTCTACTGGTCTACTGGGTGAAGCAGAGATGCTATACCCTTAATGACATATTTACTGTGTAAATAACTTTGGTTTTAATTAATTAACTAGCCTATTTTCTTAACTTTATTTGTTATCTCTTCTTCCTGTCAAGTTTAACATTTATTTACCAAAATTAATGTATCGCTCAGAATTCACATTTAATGTTTCTATTTAGCTCCAGCGAAAGTAGGCAACATGACAAACATTACTATCAACGAAGGAAGAACTTTCAATATCACTTGTCCTGTAATACCTGGCAACTCTCTGATTACAAGTGTGATATGGTCATCAGGAGGAGCGTTTGTAGCCTCCAACAGCCGTATTATATATATACCAAATATTTCAAGAGATGACGATAGGATTTATATATGTTCCATCAAATCAAAGATGATACCAAGCATAGGCCCGACAGTAGAACAAATTACACACGGACAATTTCATCTCATCGTGAATTGTATGTTTGAGCCTTTATATTGCTTTTAAAAATATTTTGTGACATTTCATAATAACTAATCACTTGTAAAACGCGTGCTATTCTGTTTGATATTTGCTGTTTCTTTTAAAATGGAATTTCAAGGCAAATAACTGTGTGATAAAGATATGATTTTAACAACTTTAAAATTACACAGGATAATGGCAGTAATAAGCAAACATGTTTGCAAATACTTTTTGCCTTTTGAAAAAAATGCCTTTGCAAAGGAATTTCTAAGTATATTTTGAAATGGGGACATATTAAGCACCTGATAGTAAAACTATCCCTTTTGTAATTTAATTTATTTAATAGATATAAACTTTTCCACTACATTGGCTTTTTTAAACTCATGTGAATTGATTAATTCTGATTTCTTATAAAAGTAATTCCTTCCGTGAATAACATAAAATATTGATTTATCGGAAGGTGCGCGTAACAGTTACCTTGACAAATACTATACTGTTCATTATAAATATACACCATTTAAAACTTCTTTCAACTTTAGATAAAGCATCAGTTTTGCAATTCTATGTTGGAGGGTCAACGGAGAAAAACAACTATACAGTAAATGAGACCGATAACGTGACATTCTGGTGTAACATTGAAAGCAAACCTCAGCCTAATATAAGTATATCTCATAATGGCAAGGTACTCCACGTATCTGTTGGCAACAATAGTGTAGCCTATACAAGGAACAATATACAGTGTAATGATTTCGGCAAATATATTTGTTCAGGCATGAACGAATACAATAATGGAACACCTTCAGCAAGAAATCTAACCATTAATGTTAACTGTAAGTATATGTTTCAAACGATACCATTATAAAGAATCGCTTGAAACAAAGAAAAACACATTGTCAGTATCACAGATAAATATTAATGGTATTACATTTACTCGTTAATAATTTTATCATCACTACTGGATTTTTTTGTTTGAGATGTATTGACGTTCCATTTTTGGCTATTTCGGAAATTTTCTTTTCGCGAAATGTATAAAAATAGTTTTTACACTGTCGTTAAATATGCGAGATAACTTTATTCATGTGTTTAGGTTTAGCTTGTTTTTCGGAAGGAATGCATTTTATCTCGTGGCGGAATACTAACGACCGTTGTTTAGACTCAATATTACAAGATTCACTCTTGTAAATGCAAATGTTCTTCTCGAAGATTACAGAAACATTATAATTTATTTGATAATCTTGAATGTTTTTCGTCAATCACAGGTTCTTGTTAAGTAGTTTTTATAGAGACAATAATTTTGCTGTTTTCGTGAATGTTCATCAAGACAGAAAATAAAGAAAGAAATCGATTAACTTCGGACGTTTTTCTTCTTTCTTTCTTTTTTTGTGGTAATGGAGGGGGGAGGGGTTGTCTTCGTTGATGAACATCACCACCACGAATACAATATTTCCGAGAACTTCTGTATCGTACACGTTGGCAAATTTCAACGACGTCCCCAACGTGAATCTCGCCCTCGTTGCTCATTTTGTATAGCATTTCATTATAAATCCTATACAATATGTCACCTTGATTCAAGTACGAAAGACGCTGTGTCAGAAGGTATACATCCTCCATATTTTATTACTGTGTAAAAGCTGAAAGCTACTTGCGGATATATACAAATAAAATCTGTGAGAAGATCCTTTGGAATGCTTTCAAACGCGAGTTATCAAAATGATGTGCTTGATTGCATTCAACACCTAGGAAAATACTGCAAGTCATATGCTAACATTCTATATTTCGAAAAATCTTGGATTGAATTTTCTAGATTAATGCTTATTCAATTGATATCTGTTTTAGGCTCACCTCGTCCTTCTCCTTTCGTTGAACTGAGGAAGAGGGTAAATGGGCTAAAACATTTCCCAGCAACACTGAGATTTACAGCGCTAGCATTTCCCGAGCCAGGTCCGTCTGGATTTACCTGGTATTACTTAAATGGATCAAGTAGGATTACACTTACAAACAGTCACAATGTGGCGATTTCAAGTTTATTTTCACAGTCCAGGTTGACCATAATAAACGTAACACAGTCAAACTATGGACAGTATTTTCTAAGGATAGCAAACCCACATGGTGTTTTTGAGCAGAGATTTATCTTGGAGCCATATGGTAAGCTGACTGAAATGTCTTTCTTCTACAATTTAATTTGCTGTAAAACTTGTTGCATTTAAGATACATTTTTTGCAATTTCGGTATAATCTTGTCATTGTTTACGTAAAAACAAGTTTGCATTTTACTGAAGCCATTTGCTGTTCATTTTGAAATTCACTCCAGAATGATGATCAATGTAAAAGTTGTGCTGTTCTTAGCTCTTTGCAATTTTCGTTGTGCAAATGCTCTGATTGGTCAAAGTAAGTAAAATCATAAAGTTTATAAAATGTTCATATTGTAATTTGCAGTCCATTTATGCAGAGACCTAAAACGTTTTCGAAAAAGTGTATAGATCTCGCTTAGGCTTGACTTAATCTGTTTAACTGACTATCTCCTATATTCCCTGCATAAAACGTCTGCGAGTGAGTTTGCGAGTATTGAGTTTCAACTGTAGACACAAATTTACTAGCGCACGTAGTTAATAAATGTTTGCAACATCGATTTAAATGATACATTATTATGTACTTTCTACTATCTATAAAATATTTCAAAGAGAATACATCTATCGCAAACAGAATGTGGGCTTGCTACAGTTAGAGGTTTCATATGTTTGCAATACCAGTAGTATTTTTTGCTATTGCTTTCTGATTTTAGACAGTATTGTACTATGTAAGATACATATCGAATATATCTTAATTAATAATAATTTGATATATAATACTTTAAGAAAATATCATCAACACATTTGTGATAGCTCAGGTTAAAGCTAATCTTTTCACTTTTTCAGTTTATTCAACTTATTCATGCAATCTTGCTGATTCATTAAACACCGGGGCTTTTCTTGGTGTAGGATTTGGTACTTTCGTAACCACCCTTTTTATAGTTGGCAGTGTTTTGGTCGTTTACAAATATATGAGGTGCGTATTAGCCTATAAAATATGTCTATATTTAACGCTTACAATAAAGGTACATGTAGGTATATAGGATATAAGATTTCTGTTTTATGTTAAAATAAAGCTTATATTAAGGTAAATGGAACAATTCTATCGCCATTATCAATAATTTTTCAACTTATTTAAACTTGCAAGTCTACACATGCATCAAATAATCATTTGTCCGCCAAACTTTGATATTCTCCATCTTTAATAGCTATGAACTTAATTGTGTTGGTGTGACTCTAAATCCAGCGAAATAAAGATGTGCCGCACCACAGGAAAACCAACATAGTGGCTTTGCTACCAGCATGGATCCAGACCAGCCTGCGCATCCGCGCAGTCTGGTTAGGATCCATGCTGTTCGCTTTTAAAGCCTATTGTAATTAGAGAAACCGTTAGCGAACAGCATGGATCCTGACCACACTGCGCGGATGCGCAGGCTGGTCTGGATCCATGCTGGTCGCAAAGCCACTATGTTGGTTTTCTCATGGCGCGGCTCAGATGTGCTTTTCCACAGTTTCAGTGGATGCATTTCAGATCACTTTTGAACTCATGTATTGCCGCAAATATTTGTAACTGTTGTCACTTACTGTAGGTGATGCTTTCAAAAGAAGTCCATATCTTGCTGATTGTATAAATCATCCGCTTTCCTGTACCATAAAGTTAATACGACACGTCGGATGTATTGTGTAGAAATCTTAACAAAGTGTTTTAGAATGTCATTAAGATTTTTAAATTAACGGGGTTCATAACAAATTATTTTATTATTTCAGACGGAGACATAAAAAACAACGATCTGGTCATAATACCCAATGTCGATATACGGAAAGTAATTTACCTTGCTGCTATTCATTTTACGTTTTTATAATTCATAATACGAGTAAAACGACTTTATTTGTTGTTGACCAAACTCAAAATTGTTACCTTTCCTGTCAACATGCAACACATCAAAATGTTGAAGTCGAATTAAAATTCTTCCTTGAATGTGATTTTCAATCCCTAGGTTTACATTCCGAACGGCCAATCGTCAATTTTGACGTTCAGCCAGGCGGCCCTAAATTACACTTTTTTCGCTTCATGACAAACATACGTAGTCAATTGTTTGTATAAAACAAAATTTCTACGGTGGGGAGAACTTACAATTAGAGCAGTTTTATACATACTCGTCCACAGTTCTTTTTCGAATTACGTCATAGTCTTTAATATTTACAGGAACTACATCATCTACTAAGAAAAATAAAGAAACAATAGAACATGAGCAGATAGCAATGAGCCAAGCAGAGATAAGGGTTTCTGCTGCAATCAATGGAGGTATGTCTAGCAGCTTTAGCGGTAATGCTGTCGTAGCAGAATAATGTTAAAGCACATAATAGGACAATTGAACAATTATATCTTAATGCGAAATTAAAATGTGAAAAGGATGTAGTCTTTTTTAGATACTGCTTACCGTGCAGATGTGATGAGATGAAATTACAAGTAAAAGCAATATATAGTAACAGATAGTAATAATGTATTATGATAACGATTTGCGTACGACTCTTCGCTAAGTAATACTTGTTCCGGAAAGTGTTTATAAATTGATTAAAAACCCTTCGAAAAACACCAAAATACATGTACATCGACTTCATTTTATTGCTTTTATGCTTATGATATGAAAGATTTATAGTTTTAAAGAATGCTTCCTTAAATCTACACCGATCTTTATACCAAAAGAACAAAAACACAATATGCTTGTATAATATGTAATGAGCACTTGGGCACGATTAGCTTACATTGTTTCTTCTTCCAATAATATCATATCCATTATATTTACATATAAGAAAATACTGACATGAATCATATAACAACTTTAAATACCATTCAATTCATAAATATCAATTCAATGATTGAACATGCATAACATTCACTTCTCATGTCTATATAATTATATATAAACATTTTTAAATAAAGTAACAAATAATTTCCCGTGATTTAGATTTAAAAAATAATCTGTTTGTAAGCATAGGTGCCCAAAGCTGAATGGCCATACAAATCACAACAATCGGCACGATAACTTGCCTTACCAGCGTTACTAAGGCTACCAACAAAACAACCATCAAAACAAGATTTTGATTGGCCTGATACAACAAAAGATATATACCTATTCAAGGAAAATATTTCCTGCCTAATTCGCTTCGCTTAACCGACGGAAAATATATTTCTATTAATGCTTTTATTAAATATGAATGGCAATAAATACTGCGACATTTCTGTCATTTCGGTTTATTTTATTTGCTGATAGCAATATTTACATATTAAATACTGAAGAACGTGATCGAAAACAAGTATTGTATTTACAGAAGCCGCAGAAGAAAATGACTCTACACCAAAGTATGAAGAATTAGACATGAAACAAAAAGACAGAGACCAGTATAGTCAGCTTCCTGCACTATATGAGAAAACGGCTGATGTCACAAGATGTAGAAATACAGACATGATTATCAAAAACACCGAAACAAGCCGGGATATACAAGACTATATAAATATCAGAATATAAAAACACTAATTTTCAGTCTCTTATAAATGAATACGTATTTGTAAACATAAGCCGTTTTCCCTACAATCGATGTGGATAATGCTGTATTCAGAGATAAGTGTGTTTGGAAATAAGAATTTTGTCTTACACAGTATTACACGATAGCAATAATAGTAATGTATCATTATTTAAGTCTCAACTATATACATACATAAGATACAAGTAGTTATTGTATATTTACAACATATCAAATGTATATTGCATTCCTTACTGGAAACATAGAGACTATCACAGGTTATAATTAAAAGCATAAAGTACATTATATGAACAGAATAATAACTATACTTACAAACACTAAATACATATCTACATGGTGTAAAACAGGAGAAGCGTTGCTAAGTGACAACTGCCTTGAAAAACATGATTAGAAGCTGAAAATGAATGAAAGGTTATGAATGAAAAGTATCATTGATGAAAGGCAACACAAAACACGTTGATCAGATGACAATGAATCGGATTAGCAAAGTTATCTCAGACGACATAAAATTTCAATCTGTCAATTTGAACATTGCTCATTATGAATATACTGTATACTAGTTGATGATATACATATAAAATAAACGGGTTTGTATTATAAGATTGCAGGTTTTTGTCCAAGGTTGGTATCTGAGTTTGAAACCATGAAGTTAAATATATCAAAGTAACGTGTCATTACATACTGCTGCACGATTAGGCAATTGTTCTCTTACACTACATTGCACTGGGCAATGAAATAAAACATGGTATTCAATTTCAACATAATTACAGAAGGGATGTATTCTATCGTTGATTGGTAACTATACGTTGATTGACCAGAGTTGCGTTCAAAGCTAACACACGCGGCCAGTAAAGTGAGGCAGACGACAGATATTTTTAATTATCACCAAATATACTATATCATTAGCATAACTAGAAAAAAGGTCTGTTATGTACTGTATTAATGCAAAGAAAAGGTACGGGAACCCCATAATGGTAAACTTCAACTAAAAGTCTTGTAACTGGCCAAACAATAGAAT